>NC_066553.1:1443493-1495993 GCF_024679095.1 Eriocheir sinensis
TAGTGAGTGTTATAAGCGCTAGTTGGTTCACGGATAGAGAAAGTCATATCCGTCAGGGTTATTTATTTGAACAAACATACAAAGGTCATTGAGACAAACAGAACACACAGAGAAGGTGTTTGTGTGTGTATGCGTGTGTATGAATGGTGTATGGCGTAGATAGCATTTATGTGTTGGTGTGTGTAGTAAACAATGTGTAGAAGTGGACAACAGGAGGACATGAACGGACAGTCAAAGATAAACGAGTAACAAGAAAAGTTAACAATGAAGACAATGAGAATACACTAATTGAGTCTGTGCTGCCACACCATTTTCTTTGTCTCACCGGAGGAGAGTACGCGACCGTTTCACCGGTGACTTGCTACATGCTTACTCTCGGCTCCCACAACAACATTTTCAAAGACCACAATATATAATAGTCTGGCTCCTCTTACACTCCTCTAAGTAGGTCTGAATGTGAGTGTTTTCATGATCATGGTGTAGCTAGCCTTACCTCGTCGAACTATCACTAGGCTCGTAAAACTATACATGTAAATACACACAACCTCTATCAAAGCCTTATCAAATGTAGATGATGACCCTGAAAAGCCTTAGATAATGGTAAGTTTGGGTTGAGTTTGGTTACGTTTGGTTTGGTTCTGGTTTGGTTTGGATGTGTAGTAGCTTTACCTTGTTGAACTATCACTAGGGTCGTAAAACTATACATGTAAATACACACAACCTCTATCAAAGCCTTATCAAATGTGGATGGTGGTAAGTTTGGGTAAAGTTACGTTACGTTCGATGACGTTAAGTTGCATTAGATTCTTACGTGGTAATCAATCAGAAAAGGATATGAAAAAAAAATGAATACTAATAAGAATAAACTAACAAATAGATAAATACAGATGAGGACAAAGATAGATTGGTGGAAAAATACAGTTAAATAAGCCATTAAAAAGAAACAAATATAAAAGGAAACAAACTTAGACAAAAACAGATAAAATCACACGAAAATAGGTACAGGCTGAGAAGCACAGATACACCCACAACACAGCACCCTTCATTCCATATATACCAAAGGCCTATTCTCGGACACTTTAATTAAGCTCCCACAACCACAAACACATTTCCAAAGGGCACAAAGTAGATTAATCGGGTTCTCATGACATTTTCTTTACATTCATGGGTAGGCGGTGGCAGAGTGGTAGCGTGCTGGGCCCATATTCACCACGTGATGGACGACGCGAGTTCGAATCCCCACGCTACCACAAGTCTCGGATTTTTCAGTCACCGCCGAGTGGCTTAAAACTACCCACATGCTGTCCTGAAGACCACCCATCAACCCGGACTCTAGAGGAAACCGTCCAAGTGAATCAAGAACGAGTTCCGGGGGGCAGCATGAGCCAAGAGAAGATGGCGCCACTATAAACACTTGCCTGCACCATGACGGGCTGGGGCTGAACACCATCCAGGCCCCTCAAGCAAGCCTAATGGCGCTATAGGCGTAGACGTAAAAATGAGAGAGAGAGAGAGAGAGAGAGAGAGAGAGAGAGAGAGAGAGAGAGAGAGAGAGAGAGAGAGAGAGAGAGAGAGAGAGAGAGAGAGAGAGAGAGAGAGAGACAGAGAACTATCACCAGCCTCATAAAACCACCCTTGGAAATACTAACACCACAACCTCTACCAAAGCCTTCCCAAAAGTGGATCTATAAACCCCGAAATGTTTGAGAGTATGTACCTTGGACTGCAAAGCTCCGTATCCCTTTCCTCTCGCATTATTATTCAGTGTTAGAATAGGGAACTTGTGAGCCATCCAGGAATAGCGACCTCGTGAGTGGTGGTGGGCCGCGGAAGGGTGGGATTTTAAGACCTTTCGCCAGCTAGGGACGCTCGGAACTAAAATATGCACCCGCCTGATGAAGTTACGATTCTCAGTTAATTTTCTGTCTGTCTGTTTCTCTCCCTGTGTCCGCCTTGTCTATTTATCTGTATTTCTGTCTATTTCTCTGTCTTTTTCTTTGTCAATTTCTCTGTCTATTTCTTTGTCTATTTCTCTGTCTATTTCTCTGTTTATTTCTTTGCCTATTTCTCTGTCTATCTGTGTATTTCTTTGTCTATTTCTCTGTCTATTTCTTTGTCTATTTCTCTGTCTATTTCTCTGTTTATTTCTTTGCCTATTTCTCTGTCTATCTGTCTATTTCTTTGTCTATTTCTCTGTCTATTTCTTTGTCTTTTTCTCTGTCTATTTCTCTGTCTTTTTCTCTGAATATTTCTCTGTCTATTTCTCTGTCTTTTTCTTTGTCAATTTCTGTCTATTTCTTTGTCTTTTTCTCTGCCTTTTTTCTCTTTCTTTTTCTTTGTCATGTTCTGTCTTTTTCTTTATCAAATTTCCTGTCTACTTCTCTGACTATTTTGTCTCTAATGCTCTGTCTATTTCTCTAGTCTTGTCTATTACATTTTTTTTTTCCCCATCCTTATTTTTTAGCTCTCTCCACCTCCTATCTTCTCTTCACCTCCTTTCTTCTCTTATCCTCCTCCTTGTAACGACCATCTTCTTTCCTTCCTCTTCTTCCCCTTCTCTTTTTTCTCTTACCTTCCACTTCTACCTCCCCTTTCCTTACCTCTCTTATTCCTCCATCTCTTATCATTCTCTTCCTCATCTTCCCATTCTGCTCCGTCTCTTCTCTTCTCTTATCTCCTTTTCACTCTCAAATTTATCTTCTCTCATGACCTTCTTCTCTTCCCTTTCCCTCCATTCTCACTCTCTAAACTATTTCCTCTCCCCTTCAAACCCTTCATGTAGCTCTACTCTTTATTATCCTCCTCCTCCTCCTCCTCCTCCTCCTCCTCCTCCTCCTCCTCCTCCTCCTCCTCCTCCTTCTGTGCCAAGTTCCCTTTCATATCTCCTCTCATCTTCCGTTCCCCTCTCCTCTCCTCTCCTGTCGCCTACTTGTCTCCTCCTTCCTCTCTTCATTCTCTTCACAAGCTCCTTCTCCTCCTATTACCCTTTCGTAAATGCATGGGGAGAGAAAATAAGGAGGAGAGGGAGGAAGGGGATGAAAAGCAGAGTAGGCAAAGGAGAACAAAATTATAAAGGAAAAGAAAACGAAAGAGAAAATAGAGATAATAGGAAAAGTACACGAAGAGATAGAGATAGACAAATAGGAAATAATTAGAAGGGAAAGGAAAATGAAAGAGAAAAGAAGAATAGGAAAAGTAGACGAAGAAAAGAGGTAGAGATAGACAAATAGGAAATAAGGGGAAGAAGGGAAAGGAAAATGAGAGAAAAGAAGAATAGGAAAAGTAGACGAAGAAAAGCGAGAAAGAACATAGAAAATAAGTAGGAAAAAGGAAAGGAAAATGAAAAGAACAGTTACCAAAGGAGAAAATAAATGGAAGGGGAAGGAAAATAAGAGAAAAGAAGAAGAATAGGAAAAGGAAACGAGGAAAAGCGATAGAAATATACACATAGAAAATAAGGAGAAGGGAAAGGAAAATGAAGAGAGGAGTAACAAAAGTAGATAATAAATATAAAGAGGAAGAAAACGGAAAAGGAAAAAAAGGATGATAGGAAAGACAGACGAAAAAAAGACAAAAAAAATACAAATACAAAAAAGTTACGAATAATGAAGGAAACATATGAAAAAAACGGACTAAACGAGAAGTAAGAAAGTGTTAGTAAGATAATTAAATAAGCAAACAAATGTATATAATAAAAATAATGAGAAGGAAAAAAAAAAAACTAAGCTTCAAGCAATTCAAAACCTCATTAACTCTCTCTCTCTCTCTCTCTCTCTCTCTCTCTCTCTCTCTCTCTCTCCCTTTGTGTACCAGAAAATTGACACATCTTCGCTTCAATCAAGGAGAGGAGAGGAGAGAAGAGGAGAGGAGAGGAGAGGAGAGGAGAGGAGAGGAGAGGAGAGGAAAGGAAAGGAAAGGAAAGGAGAGGAGAGGAAAGGAGAGGAGAGAAAAGAAGGAAAGACAAGAGAAGGAAAAGAGAAAAGATAAGAGAAGAAAAGAAGAGGAGAAAAAAAGAGAAGGAGAGGAGTAGGAGAAAGAAGAAAAAGGAAGAAAAAGGAGGAAATAGAGAAATACCAAGGAGGAAGAAAAAGAAGAAGATAAAGAGAAAGAGGAGGAGGAGGAAGAAGAGGAAAGGAGAGGAGGTAAGAGAGAAATGAAGGGAAGACAAGGAGGAGAGAGGAGAGGAGTAGGAGAAAGAAGAAAAAAGGAAGAAAAAATGGAAGAGGAAATAGAGAAATACCAAGAAGGAAGAAAAAAAAAGAAGAGCAAGATAAAGAGAAATAGGAGAAGGAGGAATAGAGTTAAGAAAAAGAAAAAAAGGAAGAGAAAACACGAGATGATGATGATGGAATAAGGAAGGAAGGAGAAAAAATGTGGCAGCCGGAGGATTGGACAGGAAGATGAGTGGATGAGGAAGATAAGAAGGAGGAGGAGGAGGAGGAGGAGGAGGAAGAAAAAGAGGTGAGCAGGTGTTCGTGGAAAACAAAAGAAGCTTGTAAGAGGAGCAGACACGAAAATAATGAACGAGAAGAGAGGAGGAGGAGGAGAAGGAGGAGGAGGAGGAGGAGGAGGAGGAGGAGGAGGAGGAGGAGGGGAAGGAAGGGGAGGAAGAGTATATGTAAGGAGAGAAGGAAGAGGAGAATAAAGAGGAAAGAAAAGAAAAAATGCGTAAAAAGAGAAAGAATAAGGAATAGAAATATGCAAAAAAAAATAAAGAGAGGAGAAAGAGCAGGGAAGGAAGATTATATATGTAAGGAGAGAAGGAAGAGGAGAATGAAGAGGAAAGAAAAGAAAAAAATACGTAAAAAGAGAAAAGAAATAAGGAAAAGAAAGATGGAAAAAATGATAAAGAGAGGAAGGAGAGAAGGAAGAGAAGAATGAAGAGGGAAAAAAAGAAAAAAATACGTTAAAATTGAAAAATATAAGGAAAATAAAGATGCAAAAAGAAGATAAAGAGAGGAAGAAGAGCAGGGAAGGAGGAAGAGGAGGAGGAGGATTAAGTATAAGCAGGGAAAGAAGAGAAGAATGAAGAAGAAGAAGAAAAAAAGGAAAAGAAGCAGAGGGAGGGAGGGATGGAAGAGAGAGAGAGAGAGAGAGAGAGAGAGAGAGAGAGAGAGAGTAAGCAGAGGGGAAGAGAGGAAGAGACGGGGGTAGAATAACAAGGAAGGAGGGAGGAAGAGAAGCAAAGGGAGAAAGAGGAAGAAGGGAGGGAATAAGGAAGAAAGGAAGGAGAAAGGAAACGGGGACATGGGAAGGGAGGATGAAAGAGAGGAGAGATAAGAGGAAAAAAGAGAGGGAGAAGAAGGAAGAGAAGAAGAAGGAACGAGAGGGAAGGAGAGAGAAAGAGAGGGAGAATACAAGGGAGGAGGAGAGGGGAGGGCGGAAGGGAGAGAAAAAAAAGTTAAGAAAAAGTAGGGAGGAAGGAAGGAGGGGAGAAGAAGGGAGCGAGGAAAGGAGAGGAAAAAAATCATAGACAAGGTAAGATGATTAAATGGGAGGAATGAAGAGGAGGAAAAAAAGGAGGAAAAAAAAGAGTAAAGAGGAAGATGACGATGAAGGCGAAGAGAAGAATGAGAGAATGCGGGAAGTAAAGAAAGATGAAATGAAGAGGAAAGGAGGAAAAAAAATCAGAGAAAAGGTGAAATGATTAAATGGAGGAAAAAAATTAGGAAAAAAAAAAGTAAGGAGGAAGATGATGAATAAGACGAAGAGAAGGAGAAGAATGCGAGAAATAAAGAAAGATGAAATAAAGAAGAAATAGACGTTGAATAAAGAAAAACTGAAGAATGAAAGACAAAAAAAAAATAAAGTAAATATATAATCAATTCAATATATACAATAGATTAAGACACCCTTCCTTACCCTCTGTCCCTCCCTCTTTTCCTCCCCCTCTTTCCTTCTTACCTCCTCTCTCTCTCTCTCTCTCTCTCTCTTCCTAAATCAATAGAGCCCAGAACAAATAAACCAAAAAAGGACAAATTGAGCGAAAAGAAAGCAGGAGAAGATAAATAAAAAGATGAAAAGAAGAGAAAAAGGAAAATGGAGAAAGAAAACAAAGAAAGATGAAGAAAATATTATATAGATAAGAGGGAAGGAATGAAGGAATAGAAAGAGAAAGTAATAAAGGAAGAAAAATGGAATGGGGAATAAGATGAGGAAGAGGAGATAAGAAGAAGAGGAAGAAGAAGAGGAGGAGGAGGAGGAGGAGGAGGACTTTCACTTTTACACTCGAGATGGAAATGACGCACGTTTTTACGATGGCGAGAGGAGATGAGGTGGCAGGTGTGAGTGTGTGTGTGTGTGTGTGTGTGTGTGTGTGTGTGTGTGTGTGTGTGTGTGTGTGTGTGTGTGTGTGTGTGTGTGTGTGTGAGTGGGTGTATTTGAAGTAACCGGATCCAACAACAACAACAACAACAACAACAACAACAACAACAACAACAACAACAACAACAACAACAAAGTCATCATTCACCAACCACCAAAAAAAAAAACACAAACGAAAAAAAAGAAACATTAAGAAAAAACATTCCGCAAAAAGGAAGAGAAACCGCCGCTGGGTCAACTAAGTGTCCTCCTCCTCCTCCTCCTCCTCCTCCTCCTCCTCCTCCTCCTCCTCCTCCTCCTCCTCCTCCACACTAATGAGGGACAAACACACCATTCGCCGGCCTTTACCTGACCTTTTATCTCTCGTCTTGCTCCGCGAAAAACATACACTCCTTTCTCCATAATTATTCTCTCTCTCTCTCTCTCTCTCTCTCTCTCTCTCTTAGTCGAAGTAGTAGTAGTAGTAGTTGTTGTAGAAATAATATTAGTGGTTGGATTAGGAGGAGGAGGACGAGGACGAGGAGGAGGACGAGGAGGAGGTGGAAGAGGAGGAGGTGGAAGAGGAGGAGGAGGAGGAGGACTAATAATACAATTCAAGTTGATTATAAATGAAATATGATGCCATTATTATAAGTATTAGTAAAAACAGCAGTAATTATGTCAAAAATAATAAATAGCACTCACTAATTATGACTAAGGTATTGATAATCTAATAATAACACTAACACTAAGAAGAAGAAGAAGAAGAAGAAGAAGAAGAAGAAGAAGAAGAAGAAGAAGAAGAAGAAGAAGAAGAAGAAGAAGAAGAAGAAGAAGAAGAAGAAAAAGAAAAAGAAGAAGAACAAGAACAAGAAGAAGAAGAAGAAGAAGAAGAAGAAGAAGAAGAAGAAGAAGAAGAAGAAGAAGAAGAAGAAGAAGAAGAAGAAGAAGAAGAAGAAAAAGAAGAAGAAGAAGAAGAATTGCGTAGCGTGAGTCCCTGAATGTTAAAACTTGAATCACGAGGGAGATAAATAGCAGACAGAAGGAATTGGATAAGGGAATGGAGGATGGGTAGAAAAGATATATATATGGAATGGAATGGATGGAGAAATTATATAAAAAACACAAACACATAAAAAAATATATGGAATGGATGCAGGAGTAATGGGAAGGGGCAGAGAGATGAACAGAAAAGGGAAGATATGGACAGGAGAAGAGAGAGAGGGAGGGAGGTAAGGAATGGATGGAGAAATTATATAAAAAACACAAACACATAAAAAAAATATATATGGAATGGATGTAGGATTAAGAGGGAGAGAGATGAACAGAAAAGGGAAGAGATGGACAGGAGAAGAGAGAGAGGGAGGGAGGTAAGGAATGGATGAAGAAATGATATAAAAAACACAAACACATAAAAAAATATAGATGGAATGGATGTAGGATTAAGAGGGAGAGAGATGGACAGAAAAGGGAAGAGATGGACAGGAGAAGAGAGAGAGGGAGGGAGGTAAGGAATGGATGGAGAAATTATATACATGAAGAAAAGTTTGAGGAAAGATGGGATAGGTAGATAGGCAGATAGGTTGGTAAGTAGATAGGCTGGAAGTTAAGTGATGGATGATTTTTTTTTTTTACGCCCTTGAAATGTCTCCTTAGCTGTAAAAAAAAAAAAGATGAAAAAAAAGGATGATGTAGAAGCGTATGGATAGTACTATATGAGGCCGAAAAAGAGAAACAATGATCAAAGAAACGAAGAAAAGCCAAAACAACAGAAAACAGGAAAATGTTGCAAGTGAAGACTAGAAACCACGAGAGATAACGTAGAAAAGGGAACGAGGAACACGAAAAACAATGAGATAACGGAGATGCGAGAGAATGAGATATGAGTCAACACAGAAAGAAGGAGATGAAACGGAGAGACGATGTAGAAAAGGTTACGGAAAAGACGAAAAAGGACGAGATAAAAAGTTGTGAGAGAATGAAATATGAGTCATTAGCAAAAACTTCAGAAGACGAAAAGGAGAAACAATGATTAGAGAAACGAGAGAAAGCCAAAAAAAAAAAAGATAAGATAAGATTATAGTGGGTGATATTAAAACTGGAATCATGAGCCGCAGAACACACCCACACCCACACACCCACACACACACACACTCACTCAAGCTCTATATCATTACGCGTTGGGGGTGTGGCGCGCCGGGTATTCCCCTTGAGGCCTGGTAAACAAATATCGCGGGAATTAAACTGCCTCATGAAACCTTCGAAGCGGAAAGTATAAAATCCCAATACGTGGAAATCATTACTAATATGCTCCCAATTTGTACTGTCATTTGCATTTGGAGCTCCGTTAATAATATTTGCATTCGTATCCGACAAAAAAACTCACAAATCCTACACCGTTTCTGTTTATACATGTTTTTTTCTAGTTTTATGTATTTTTGAAGTGGGAGTCTGTATATATATTTGGGGGGGCTGTACCGCAGTGATTGTATTTGACTATATAATTGCATTGTGAAGGGTTTTTATTTCCTGTTCTTTATATTTCTGTTTTGAGTTTTATGTATTTTTGAACTGTGTGTGTGCATCTGATTTTTAGCTGTACCGGACTGACTGTATTTGTGTTTATTATTGCATTACGAAGCTTTATTTTTCCTCCTCAAAGGCGAAAATCGGAATTCAACATTAATGATTCTACATAAATTTGCCAAACGTTCATTGATTAAAAGTTAAAACTATCGATATTGGATTCTCTTGTCATTTTTATCCTCATTATTGCATTATGAAGCTTTATTTTTCCTCCTCAAAGGCGAAAATCGGAATTCAGCATTAATGATTCTACATAAATTTGCCAAACGTTCATTGATTAAAACTATCGATATTGGATTCTCTTGTCATTTTTATCCTCATTATTGCATTATGAAGCTTTATTTTTCCTCCTCAAAGGCGAAAATCGGAATTCAACATTAATGATTCTACATAAATTTGCCAAACGTTCACTGATTAAAGCCATGCGATATTGGATCCTCTTCTGTCATTTTTTTCTTCTTTATTTTTGTATTACGAAGCTTTATTTTTTCTCTTCTAAGGCGAAAATCAGAACTCAACATTACTCATTCAACATAAATTTGCCTTTCGTTCACTGATTAAAGCCATGCGATATTGGATCCTCTTCTGTCATTTTTATCCTCATTATTGAATTAAGAACCTTTTTTTCCTCTTCTACGGCAAAAATCAGGTCTAAACACTATTGACTCCGCTTCTACTTGCCTTTCGTCCATCTATTGAAGCCTTGTGGTATTTGATCCTCTTTGTATACCTGAACACTTGCTGCGAATCTTACTACGGCTCTATTTTTTTAAGTCCCTACGATGACGAGAACCGAAGTTATGGCCAATCTGACGTCTTGTGCGACCCTGACCTTGACCTTTGACCTTTGACATAAAAAATCTAATGGGTTCTATTCTGGACGGACACGAAGCTTCCCTGTTTTTTGAAATCCCTACGATGACGAGAACCGAAGTTTTTTTTTGTTTTTTTTTACATTGCTCATTGCGCCGGTAGGCTTCTTCCCAGTGGATCTTGATGGTCGGTCAAGGCTTCATTCCGGTGGGTCCTGATGGTCGGCCCTGTTCTGGCGCAGGCGAGTGTTTATAGTGGCGCCATCTTGCATTGGCTCATGCTGCCCTCCCAGAGCTCATTTTTGATCCTAGAATCTAGAGTCCGGGTTGATAGGTGGTCTTCTGGACAGCATGTGGGTAGTTTTAAGCCACTCGGCGGCGGCTGAAAAATCCCAGCTTGGTGGCACCGGGCGGGGATTGAACTCGCGTCCTCCTGAACACGAGGCCGTTACTTTGACGACTCAGCCACCGCCAATCTGACGTTTTCTGCGACCCTGACCTTGACCTTTGACCTCTGACAACAAAAAATTAATGGGTTCTATTCTGGACGGACACGAAGCTTCCCTGAAAATTTGGTTGAGATATCTGCAAAATTGTGCACAGGAGAACAAACAAACAAAAAAAACATAAAGAAACAGACTGACCGGACCGAAAATATAACCTCCTTCCAACTTCTTTGGCGCAGGTAATAATAACGCGCGAGTTGAGAACACAAAGGAAAACTAAAATGCAAAAACCTAAAGGTGTCTACGGGGATGAGAGCAAAAAAGCAAGCAGAGTTCAGAGGAGAATTTAACAGGTGGAAAGGAAAGAAAGGGAGGGAGTGAGAGCAATACAATAAAATCATCGTCGGAAAGGGGCTTTGAGAAGAAAAGATCCCTCCTATTACAAAGCGCAGTATCATTATACCAAGAAAACGAAGAGTAGAAATATATATGAATCCATTGTGTTTTCAGGTGACAGGTGCGTGAATCTGGTACTTATTCAACGGCCATTACTTCATCTGAATAGGATTACAACACTGGGCACTATAAAAAAATAGCTCCCTCTGTGTCATTCCAAGTATAGCCCTTTGTGTTCAGTAACCTAGACTGGCTCATAAAAAGGGCATTAAAGGGAGAAAGAAAAGAACTCAAGAGGTAGGAAGCCCCAGGAAAGACTTACATAGACTCCCAATACCTTACTACAAATAGGGAGATAAAAAAAGAGAGAGAGAGAGAGAGAGAGAGAGAGAGAGAGAGAGAGAGAGAGAGAGAGAGAGAGAGAGAGAGAGAGAGAGAGAGAGAGAGAATCACAATGGGAAAAAATCGTTAACAGGTCTTTTATAATATGTGTTCGTGAGCTTTGTCGGTGTAGGAGGAAGCATTTCAGTTTCATCCCGAGGGTGTTAAGGAAGCTGAAAGGTCATATTTGGTACTCTGGGGAGGCGGTGGCTAACTGGTTAACGTGCCGACGCAGTGTCCTTGAGGGCCTGGGTTCAAACCCCTCCCGCTACTGCAAGCTGACAATTTCCAGCCATCACCGATTTTTTTTTATTTTTTACAGGAAAGGAAGCAGCTCTTTCTCTCCCTGGCTTTCTCTCCCTCTCTCTGGCTTTCTCTCTCTTTCCCTTGCTTTCTCTCCATCTCCCTGGCTTTCTCTCCCTCTCCATAACTTTCCCTGTCCCTACCTTTCTCTCTCTCCCTAGCTTTCTCTTTCTCCCTCCCTAGTCCTTTCTCCCTAGTCCTCTCTCTTTGCTCTGTATCTCTCTCCCTAGTTCTTTCTCTCTTCCTAGATCTCTCTCTCCCCTCATCCCTCTCTCTCCCTCTCCATAACTTTCCCTGTCCCTACCTTTCTCTCTCTCCCTAGCTTTCTCTTTCTCCCTCCCTAGTCCTCTCTCTTTGCTCTGTATCTCTCTCCCTAGTTCTTTCTCTCTCCCTAAATCTCTCCTCCTCTCTCTCTCTCGGCCTGCTCTAGCCCCTGATGTCCCCGCGAATAAGTGAGGCGCGGTGCTCCGAGGTTGAATTCACAAACAGCGGAGGGCATGGCGAGATATTTAGACCATGAACAGAGGCATTAGCGTGATTACCAAATACCTGTCATTTTTCAGCGGACCCGTAAAAGCGGCTAAACTGACACTAATGGACATTCAATTTGCGCGCGTGTGGGAGTGGTGGTAGTGCTGGTGATGGTGGTGGTGGTGGAGGTGGTTGTTTGTGTTGGGATATGTATGTGTGTGTGTGTGTGTGTGTGTGTGTGTGTGTGTGTGTGTGATTATAAGGTAGCGTTCCATTTTTTTTTACCATGTACTTTTCTCTCCTTTATTTTTCGTTTTTTTTTTTTTTATATAATGTCTGATCTCCATTACCCTTATATAGAGGTTTCCCATCACGCATTTTGGTCTCTGTTCTTCCATTCCCATCCAGTTTCCCATCAATTCGTAGCCCATCCTCTCTACACTCCTTTTGTGTGTCCATTTTTTTTTTTTTTTACAACAAAGGAGGCAGCTCAAGGGCACAAAAAAAGAAAACAATAATAATAAAAAAAGTCCCACCCCATACCTTCATTCTATATATACCTCTCTATCCACTTACCTTCCCACAACTTAAATTTATCTTCTATTAATATCAAACTGCTCGAAATGTTTATAATAGGAATAAAATGGGATTGCAACGGATATGGGTATAGTAACAGACTAGCGCAGACACACACACACACACACACACACACACACACACACACACACACACACACACACACACACACACACACACACTCACTCACACACACACACACACACACACACACACACACACACACACACTCACTCACTCACTCACTCACACACACACACACACACACACACACACACACACACACACACACACACATACCTTGCCCGTTGAGAAGGTTCCACTCCAGGTGTTTGCGATGCCTTCAGAAACACTACGATGACCAGGGGATGATTTTTCAATGTTTTTTTCTTTATTTTTTCTATTTTTTCCTTCTCACTTTTAATTTGTCTGGTTTTACTTTTTTTCTGCTTTTCGGGTTTTTGTTTCGTTTTACTTTTTTCTGCTTTTCGGGTTTTTGTTTCGTTTTACTTTTTTCTGCTTTTTGGGTTTTTGTTCAGTTTTACTTTTTTTTCATATTTTGTTTTGTCTCGTATCACTTTTTTTTTCCTGTTTTAATTTCGTCTCCACTTTATCGTTCACTGATTTCCTCTTCTTCCACTTTTTTTTCTTTTTTTTTTTAGTGTTTTGCCTCGGTCCACTTTCTCATTCACCTTTTCTGGTCACATATCTCACCAAACTGCTTTTCCTCTTTTCCCTCTCATTACTTAACCTTTTTTTTCATATAACGTTCACCGGTTATTTTTTCATTGTTTAAACGTATCTTCCTTTAGTTGGGCTTCTTTCCCCTTCATCCTCTTCCTCTCGTCCTGTTCTTCTTTTCTTGACACAAATTTCACACAGGGTTCCTTTTTTCCCTCGCTTCACTTTCTTTTTCAATCTACTTTCACCTGTACTACTTTTTATTCTCAAGCGTAACTTCCTTTTCTTCGATGTCTTTCCCTTTCAACCTCTTCTTTTCTTGACACATATTTCACCTGCGTTCCCTTTTTTCCTTCGCTTCACTTTCTTTTCCAATCTACTTTCACCTGTACTACTTTCCATTTTCAAGCGTAACTTCCTTTTCTTCAATGTCTTTCCCTTTCAACCTCTTCTTCTTGTCCTGTTCTTTTCCCTCACGGAACCAACAACACTTCGTCTCAGGTTTCACCCTCGCATCACATACTTTTTCATTCTACGTTCACTTTTTGTTATTGTCAATTTTCAAACGTATCTTCCTTTTCTTTGACTTGTTTTTCCTTTTATCCTCTTCTTGTTCTCCTCGCCTTTTCTCGTCACATCTCACAACACTCGTCTCTCTTCTGCAAAACAAGAGACATCAGGAATAAGAGAACTGAGGTAGATATATAACATTGACACATATATACATTGCCTGCAAAGAGTAAAGCATTAGGAGTCGTCACAGAAGTAATTTTAAAAACAACACTTATGCTTGATACATATATATGAACTTAAAAGCTAAAAATCAACTGTCCTCCTCCTCCTCCTCCTCCTCCTCCTCCTCTTCCTTTCCCTCTTCCTCCTCCTCCTCCTCTCACAAATAACAATACCTCAAAGAAAAGTTAAAAAAAAATAGTATACATGAAGAAATAAAACTTAGAATTTTGCAAAAGTGTGAAGAGAAATGCATTTGCTTGAGAGAGAGAGAGAGAGAGAGAGAGAGAGAGAGAGAGAGAGAGAGAGAGAGAGAGAGAGAGAGAGAGAGAGAGAGAGTGTTAAGGGAAATAAGAGCTAAGCAAATTGGATTAAATCTTCCAAAATAGGAGAAATGTGCCTGTGTACAAGACTTTGATTTGGTGGAGGAGGAGGAGGAGGAGGAGGAGGAGGAGGAGAAGGAAGAGGAAAGAACGATTAGAAGTAAAACGAAAACGAGGAGGAAGAGGAAGACGAGAAGGAAGACGAGGAAGAGGAGGAAGACGAGGAGGAAGAAGAAGAGAAGGAGGAAGAACACGGAGAGAAAGACGAGGAAGAACAGGAAAAGGAGAAGGAAGAGGAGGAGGAGGAAGAGAAACAACGATTAGGAGTAAAACGAAGACGAAGAGGAAGAGGAAGACGAGAAGGAAGACGAGGAAGAGGAGAAAGAAGAAGAGAAGGAGGAAGAACATGGAGAGGAAGACAAGGAAGAGAAGGAAAAGGAGTAGGATGAGGAGGAGGAGGAAGAGAAACAACGATTAGGAAGACGAGGAAGAGGAGAAAGAAGAAGAGAAGGAGGAAGAACATGGAGAGGAAGACAAGGAAGAGCAGGAAAAGGAAGAGAAGGAAGAGGAACAAGAACAAATCGAAGAACAAGGACAAGAAAACAAGAACAAGCAGAAGAAGAAGAAGGAAAAGAAGAAGAAGAGGAGGAGGAGGAGGAGGAGGAGGAGGAGGAGGAGGAGTCGCCGCGCAGGTAACATAACTTTTTTTGTTTGTTTGTTTTTTGTTTGTTTTTTCTTTTCTTTTCTTCCCTTCCCAAAAGTGACAACGAGGGAGAGAAAAGGAAGAACGAGGGAAGTTTGTCGCGCGTGTTTTGTTTTTTTGAACCGAATATTCTTTTGTGTGCTCGGAGGTGTGTTGTTCTCTCTCTCTCTCTCTCTCTCTCTCTCTCTCTCTCTCTCTCTCTCTCTCTCTCTCTCTCTCTCTCTCTTGATATCGCTAGTTTGTATTGTAATTTTCACACACACACACACACACACACACACACACACACACACACACACACACACACACACACACACACACACACGGATGGCACAAAGAATATCTGGTTCAAAAAAAAAAAAAAACAAAGCCATGAGCATCCATATTTTCTTCTCTCTCTCTCTCTCTCTGTGTGTGTGTGTGTGTGTGTGTGTGTGTTCTTCTTTTTCCCTCTTCGACCCCTCTGTCACTCCTCTTCTCTCCACTCCTCTCTCCTCCTCCCTCCCTCTCCTCCTCTTTTTTGTTTCTCAGCCTCTTGCTTTCCTTTCACCTCTCCCTATTCCTCCTTTGACCCCCTTTCCATTTTTTTTTGCGCCTTTTCCACATCGGCGTTCTGTTTAGTCCTACGGGGAGTCCACCTTTAATAAGTAGAGTTTAGGAATAGAACATGTCGGCAAGAGGAAGTCAGATTAATTTTATTTTTGCATAAGTATCGTATTTGAAGTCTTTATGGTATCAATGGGTGTCTATTTTAGAAAGTATTACTGATATAAGAACTAAGAGCGGATAGGTGAGAATGCTTTTGAAACACACACAGGTACAAATACTCTCTCTCTCTCTCTCTCTCACACACACACACAGCACACGCAAACACCATTAACAAAACGATATGAGGAAATAAAACAAAACTATAACAAATCGTGTTACCTGTAAAAGCAGTTTCGTAAATATGCAATTGTACCAGAATCGTGTGAGCCATTTTTTTATATATAAAGGAAGACTATAATGTTGATAATTAGAGCACTCTCAAAGCTACTAAACAAAGCTACTTATTCATTATCAGTCGATGTGGATATTACATGTTAATTCATCCGTGTTTTTTTTTTACAGCAGAGGAGACAGTGCAGGGGCGTAAAAAAACAAAAAATAATGAAAAAAAAGCCCGCTAATTACTACTCCTAAATAAAGTAGAGAGGCCAAAAGTTGCATTTATCTACGAATATATCAATAACAAGGAAACATCAACGAGGAGTGGAAGGGAAACACACACACGCCCATTACCTGAAGCCGCCTCCAGGAACCCTCTCGTGTATAGCCACTGGTGAAGGGCTGACTCGACCAAGCATATTAATCCCCATGTAGCTTGGTAAATGAGAGCTGCTCAGCCTCAATAGCCAGTGTGAAGCGAGTATATTGTCACTGTTCCATCGCTTTCACTGTATTTCCTTCTGCCAACGACTTGAACTCTCTCCACTATAAGATTTGGTTTCTCTTCTGGCTAATCACTTGTACTTTATTTATAAGACCAGTAATTAGCTGTCTGTTTTTAGTATTTGCCTTTGAGCTGTGTATCGCTGTAGCCCGGAGCAGCTTTCTGAGGCAGCTCCAATGAGGTATTTCACGGACAGTCAGTATTACCATTGTTGAGATCACTATTTACACGGGAATCGTATATCTAGATGTCTATTGATTGTGTTAGGGTAGTTTAGGTTGAGTTATGTTGTGTTATGTTAGGCTAGGTTAGGTTAGGTTAGGTTAGGTTAGGTTGAGTTATGTTGTGTTATGTTATATTAGGTTAGGTTAGGTTGAGTTATGTTGTGTTATGTTATATTAGCCTAGGTTAGGTTAGGTCAGGTTGTGTTATATTAGGTTAGGTTGTGTTATATTAGGTTAGGTTAGGTTAGGTTGAGTTATGCTATGTTATATTAGGCTAGGTTAGGTTAGGTTAGTATATTTGTTGAGATCACTAAAATTCAGGAATCGTATATCTAGATGTCTATTGATTCTTTTAGGGTAGTTTAGGTTATGTTATGTTATATTAGGTTAGGTTAGGTTAGGTTACGTTATAATATTTGCTGAGATCACTAATATCACAGGAATGTCTTATATAAAAGGCATACCTACCTACTGAATGGCTTGAGTATGGGTTAGTTCATGAGTTAGGTTAGATTAGTTAGTTAGGGTGAGATCAAAACCACTAGAACAATATATCTAAATGGCTTACCTACCTGATGAATGACGACAGTATAGATTAAAGTTACGTTATAAGAATATCTGTGATCCCTAGACCCACAGGTGTTGTACGGCGTATATACCTGTCGAATGGCTATAGTATACGTCAAAATCTTTGGTATAGGTGAAGTTAGGTTGCAAGGTTTCATGAGATCACTACCGCCACATATGTTGTATAGAGAATGACGCACCTACCAATATTATTCAAACCAATGCTGCTCACGTCCCTCAAGTAGTGATATACGAGTTCTATGAAATGTCTCGAGTGGTTTGTGTATGTATAATTCAAGTCGTTGCTGCCACGCTTAAAGAGCATACCATTTTTTGCCTTGCTTCGACCCTGGGCAACTTTTTCCAGCGCCCAAAACTCCAGAGATCGGGGAAAAACACTTCTGCCAATATCGGTGTTGCAAGGCCTCTCTTTAACTGTGGGAGGAAGGGAAGGGAAGGTATGGGAAAGGAAGGGAACGGGAGGGAAGGAAAGGAAAGGAAAGGAAAGGGAAGGGAAGGGAAGAGAAGAGAAGGGAAGGAAAGGAAAGGAAAGGGAAGGGAAGGGAAGGGAAGGGAAGAGAAGAGAAGGGAAGGGAAGGGAAGGGAAGGGGAGGGAAGGGAAGGGAACGGAAAGGAAAGGAAAGGGAAGGGAAGGGAAGGGAAGGGAAGGGAAGGGAACGGAACGGAAAGGAACTCAAGGGAAAGGAACTCAAGGGAAAGGAACTCAAGGGAAGGGAACGGAAGGGAAGGGATGGGAAGGGCAGGGAAGGAAAGAAACGATAAAAATATGAATACAGAAACGAAGCAAAGGACAGAAAGGAAGGAAGGAAAGATGAAAAAAAAATAAGAAAAGGTGACATTGGCGAATTTTCAATCAGGGACCACAAAAAACAGGTGCGTATCAGGTGAGCATCAGGTGAGCTAATTACCTGCAGGAAGGCGACAGGAAATAGAACCGCGACCAAACCACGAGACAAGGCAATAAAAAGTGTATGTCCGTGTGTGTGTGTGTGTGTGTGTGTGTGTGTGTGTGTTGAGGAGGAAGGAAAGGAGAAGGAAAGATAATAGAAAAGGAAGGAGATAGACAACTCATGGATAAAAATGGATAAAAAAAGGAGGAAAAAGAAAAAATAAAGGAAGTAAAATTAATGCAAAGAAAATCACAAGAAAAAAGAAGAAAATAAAGGCCAAGAAAAACTAGAAAATTATAATAAAAAAAACTGAATAGAGATAAAAGAACAGGACGAGTAAGAGGAAGAAAAATAATGCATGTAAAACTCCGAGGAAAATAAGAAGGGAAAGAAGAGAAAGAGGAGGAGGAGGAGGAGGAGGAGGAGGAGAAAAATTAAGAAGAGGGGAGGAGGAGGAGGAGGAAGAGGAGTGCTAACAAAAATAACCAAAAGGAGGGGTGGACATGAGCGAGATAATTAGGTTGCGTGGAAAGAAATACGAAAAGTCAAGGAAACAAGAGAAAACCAAAAAGAGAATTACGATAAGAATGAAAGGGGAGAACCACATAAGGAGCCGCGGTGGAATCATTTAAACACTGTGGGAAAAGAATCAAAGTTGAGAAAAAGACAAGAATGTGTTTGTAATGAAGGGAAGAGAGAGGGGAAGCGATGAGAATGAGAGGGAGAATGAGGAATGGGAAGGGAAGGGAAGGGAAAGGAAGGGAAGGGAAGGGAAGGGAAGGAAAGGTATGGGAAGGGAAGGGAAGGAAAGGGAAGGTATGGGAAGGGAAGGGAAGGGAAGAGAAGGGAAAGGAAGGGAACGAAAGGGAAGGGAAGGGATGGGAATGTATGGGAAGGTATGGGAAGACAGGGGAAGAGAAGGAAAGGTATGGGAAGGCAATGTAACGAAAGGGAAGGGAAGGGAAGGGAAGGGAAAGGAGGGGAAGGCAAGGGAACGGAAAGAAAGGGAAGGGAAGGCATGGGAAGGGAAGGGAAGGGAAGGGAAGGGAAGGAAAGGAAAGGGAAGGGAAGAAATGATAAAAATATGAATACAAAATCGAAGCAAAGGACTGAAAGGAAGGAAGGAAAGATGAAAAAAATTAAGAAAAGATTAAAATTAATAACTGAACTGATCAACGAAAAGAGGAAGTAAGGGGAGGAAGAAAGGAAAGATAAGGAAAAAGGAATGAATGAGGACATTAAGAAAGCATGGATGAAACACGAAAGAAATCAAGCAAGGAAGAAAGAAAGAAAGAAAGAGGGATAAATGTTACAGGAGAAAGGGAAGACTGAGAAAGATAGAGAAACTTAACGCTGGACCAATGGACGAAGAGAGAGAAAGGGGGAGAGGGGGGGGGCTGGAGGGGCTGGATAGGAGAAGAAAAAAACATGAAAACAACAACTAGTGAGGAGATAGACTGAACATAAAAAAGCAAAATAGAAAGGAAACAATAAAAGAAAATAACGATATACAAGAAGAGGAGGAATAACAGGAAAACAAGTGACATGTAAAAAAAAAAATAATGCAACTTGTAAAGAATGAACAGGAAAAGGAAACGAAGAATTACAGATGACAAAAAAAAAAAAACTCTGCAGCTGTGTTGGTGGTGAGGATAGTGATGTTGTTGTTGTTGTTGTTAATTGTTGATGGTTGGTGATGGTGGGTTGAGGAGTGATGGTGATGGCGCTGGTGGTCGTCATGGGAGGGTGGGGGGAGGGTGGGGGGGGGGTTGGCTCTGTATTGAAAACCCTTCCAGGAACCAAACATTGACATACGAATCGACTTTTACCAGAGAACAGGTGAAAACGCCGAGTTAACACACACACACACACACACACACACACACACACACACACACACACACACACACACACACACACACACACGGATCCCCTCTCCCCCCATCTCCCCTCCCCCTACACACACACGCACACAAAAGGATGATGACATTGATGAAAGAGAATGTAAAAGAATAAACCAATAAAAAACATGAAAAAAACACAGAAATATTGCAAACGAAGGTGCAGGAAATCCAGCCCAACAAAAGAAAAAGGAGGATGATAAACTAACACACACACACACACACACACACACACACACACACACACACACACACACACAGAGAGAGAGAGAGAGAGAGAGAGAGAGAGAGAGAGAGAGAGAGAGAGAGAGAGAGAGAGAGAGAGAGAGAGAGACATACATACAAACAGAAAAACAACCAGCCAATCAGACACAGGCAAGCCATACAGACCGATACACAAACACAGAAACACACACACACACACAGACACACACACACACACACACACACACGAACCCCCACCCCCCTTCATTCTCGCCCACTCACATACATTCACGGACACAATCCTTTCCCCACCCCCACCCCAACACACACGGACACCCCCCCCACTCCCCTTTCACACACACAATTTTCCGTGCCGCCGGAGCCCCTGATGCAGCACGCGCAGGTGATGTAATTGTTCATTAAGGGAGGTGTGAGGAGGGACGAGCCGCGCGAGCCTGTGATGCTGGGAGTGGGCACCTTTTTTATCTCTCTCTCTTTCTTTGTGTGTCTGTTTGAGAGTATGTCTGTGTGTCTGAATGTGATTGTCTTTGTGTCTCTGTAGGTTTGTTTGTCTGTCTGTCTGTCTGTCTGTGTCTGTCTATCTCTCCAGCAGTTGTTGTTTTTTCTCTTCTTTATTTATTTTTCTTTGTGTGTCTGTTTGAGAGTATGTCTGTGTGTCTGAATGTGATTGTCTTTGTGTCTGTGTGTAGGTTTCTCTGTCTGTCTGTCTGTCTGTCTGTCTATATCTCCAGCAGTTGTTGTTTTTTTCTCTTCTTTATTTATTTTTCTTTGTGTGTCTGTTTGAGAGTATGTCTGTGTGTCTGAATGTGATTGTCTTTGTGTCTGTGTGTAGGTTTGTCTGTCTGTCTGTCTGTCTGTCTATCTCTCAAGCAGTTTTTTTCTCTTCTTTATTTCCTCCTTTCCTTTCCATTCCAATTATCTACTTTACTTTCTATCTACACCTCATCTATTCTTTCCATCTTCATTACCTCCCCTTTGTTAATACGTCTTTATCTTTACCTCTCTCATTCTCTCTTTCTCTTTCCTCTCCCTCATTCATTCATTCCATCTCCCTCATACTTTCCCACATACAAGCTCATCTCCCTCCCTTCCCTCCTCTCTCTCCCTCCCTCCCTCAAATACAGATATCTCCCACCCTTCCCTCCCTTCCCTTCCCATCCTCCCTCCCTCAAATTTGGGCATTTTTTCATTCCTCTCTCTCTCTCTCTCTCTCTCTCTCTCTCTCTCTTACCTCCCTCCTCCTCCTCCTCCTCCCTTCCTCCCCTCCACCCTGCATTTGGTCCATCGGCAATATCGCACAAAAGGTCGTGGTAGGAGGGAGGGAGGGAGAGAGGGAGAAGGAGGGAGGGAAGGAGGGAGGAAGAGGGAGTGAGGGAATGAGATGAAGGGAGAGGTGGAGGGAAAGGGGAGGCATTTTTTAGTCCCAGAAATAGCGCAGTGAAATTTCCTGTTTTTTTATGTGTGTGTGTGTGTGTGTGTGTGTGTGTGTGTGTGTGTGTGTGTGTGTGTGTGTGTGTGTGTGTGTGTGTGTGTGTGTGTGTGTGTGTTTAAGTATGTGAATAGCCATACCATTAAGGAAAACCAGGCCATACCATGAATGTGTATGTCTGTGTGTATCTCTCTGTGTGTGTGTGTGTGTGTGTGTGTGTGTGTGTGTGTGTGTGTGTGTGTGTGTGTGTGTGTATGCTGCTTGTCAACACTGAAAGGAAGAGGAAAACGAGAAATGGGAGAAGAGGGGAGGAGAAGAAAGCGGGAAGAGAAAAAAAAGAGAGGAAGAGGGGAGAGAAGGAAGGAAGGAAGGGAAGTAAAAGAAAGGAGAAAGGAGGCGAGAGAATAAACTAAACCTGAAAGGGAGAGCAAAGAAAGAAAAGAGAAGGAAAGTGAGAGAAAGTGAAGACGATTTGAAGTATTGTAAAGTAGAAAGGGAAGAGAAAACGCGAAGAGAAAATAGAGGGAGAACAGGATGGAGGAGAGGCACGGAAGGGGAGTGAAGGAAAAAAGTAGGAGAGGAGAGGAGAGGAATAAACCAAGGAAGAAGGGGAAAGCGAGTTAAAAGGAAGGCAGGAGAAAGCATAGAAGAGAGGAAGAAGGAAATGTGAAGAGATATGTGAAGGGAAAACAAGATAAATTAAAGGAAATAAAACAGATAATAGAAAAAGAGAACAAAACAGGATAAAGGAAATACACCAAAACAAAAGAATTACGAAGCAGAAAAGGAAGAGAGGATAAAAAAAAACATAGTATCGATAATAGTGGGATAAAAAGGAGAAAAAAAGACTTGATGGGAAGAAGAGAAATAAAACAGAAAATAGATAAAGAGAACAAATGAGGATAAGAGAAATACAGCAAAACAAAAGAATTACGAAGCAGAAAAGGGAGAGAGGATAAAAAAAAACATAGTATCGATAATAGTGGGATAAAAAGGAAAAAAAAAAAGACTTGATGGGAAGGAGAAGAGAAATAAAACAGAAAATAGATAAACAGAACAAATGAGGATAAAAGAAATACAGCAAAGCAAAAAAATTACGAAGCAGAAAAGGGAGAGAGAGAAGAGAAAAACATAGTATCGATAATAGTGGGATAAAAAAGACTTGATGGGAAGGAGAAGAGAAATAAAAGAATGCAATATATAACTTATAGAAGGGAAGGATACAGAGGGGAGAGAAAAGAAAGAAGAGGAAGAAGAAAGGAAAGAAAAAAGAAGAGGGAAGAGGAACTGAAAAAAAATGTTAAGGGGAGAAAAATGGAGTAAAAGAAAATAATAAAATAAAAATATATATACAGGGAGATAAAGGAATAAAAATAAGAAAAATATTAAGAGAAAGTAGATAGTAAGGAAAAAACATCAGTAAATAGGAGGAAACATCAACGGGCAATAATAATAATAATAATAATAATAATAATAATAATAATAATAATAATAATAATAGGGGTAATATTAATAACAGCCGCGCGAAACTCTACGGTAAAGTCTTGCCAGATTTCACTATATTTAAGTATGTATTTCCACCTTTGATCTCTCTCTCTCTCTCTCTCTCTCTCTCTCTGTGTGTATGTGTGACTCTAAGGACACACAAACAGGGAGTGACAGGCGGAAATATATCTGGTGAGTATGATCGCTGGGTCCTGAGGAAAGGCTGTGTGGCGGACGGGGTAGCGCGGGGTAAGGGCGGAGAGAGGAGGGAAGGGTCTGACTGGGTGGCGGGTGGCAGACTGGCTGGCTGGGAGGCGGGCGAGGTAGACCAGGGTAAGGGCGGGGAGAGGAGGGAAGGGCTGCCAGGGTGGTTGGGTGGCAGACTGGCTGGCTGGGAGGCGGGCGAGGTAGACCGAGGTAAGGGCGGGGAGAGGAGGGAAGGGGCTGACTGGGTGGTTGGGCGGCTAGGTGGGTGTCTGTTACGCTAGTCCACCCACCATTTAGCGCACATTAGACGTTCCTCGCGATGATCAGCACACACACACGAGGACTAATTTGCCGCCACGCTGGCCACACAAGCTTTGACCAAGATTACTGCTGACAGCCATATTAGCGAAGGGGTGGTGGTGGTGGTGGTGAAGGAGGTGGTAGTGGTGGTGGTGGTGGTGGTTATAACTGAGGTACATATTTACGTAATTTAGAGTTTATATGTATGCACAAATACACACACATATATACATACAGACATACATATATACATGCAAAGACAAACAGAGAGACAGACAGACAGAGAAACAGAGAGACAGACATAGAGGCATTCATAATTGCACACACACACTGCATGAACCTTAGACACACAAGCAGTTTAATTACTTTCACAACTTTAAATTTACAAGTTTACTTCGTCGTCAGACACACAGACAGGCAGACAGCGTGCATGTAGACAGACAGACAGACAGACAGAGACATACAGACAGATAAACAAACATTCTGACGTTATGTGTGTGTGTGTGTGTGTGTGTGTGTGTGTGTGTGTGTGTGTGTGTGTGTGTGACAATAAAATAGCATATCTATTCAACCAACCCTTTTCTGTCCGTCCTCCTCTTCCTCCTCCTACTCCTCTTCCCTTCCTACTCCTCCTCCTCCTACCCCTCCTCCACCTCCACTACCTCCCTTCCAATGCTCTTTAATTGTACTTTTTGGGGACTAAATTCAGCACAACGAGGCACAAGGGTTTGCCAATTAAGGTGGAGCGAGGCAACACCCGCGTCGGCAGAACTTTTCTCAACCGCCGCGCGTCGATCACTCTAGCAGACCACCGCGGGAGTGCGCAACAAGTGCGCTAATGACCCGGCAGTTTAGCGAGGCCTTAAGACAAGTGATCTCTGCTCCTCGAGGTGGCGTTGGTCTTGCTCCGTTTCATCTATTGCTTGTTGTCACAGTTAAGTTTCATTCTCTCATAACTGACTGGCTACCTTTTGAAGCATTTGTGTGCAATAGTGGGTTTAAGTTTAGTAAGTTTATTATGATAGACATTAAGACAAGAGAACTCTGCTCCGTTTCATCTATTGCTTATTGTCACAGTTGTTTCATTCTCTCATAACCGACTGGCTACCTATTGAAGCCTTTCTGTGCAATAATGGGTTTAAGTTTAGTAAGTTTAATCAAACAACTATAGAGAGTGTAGAGTCAGTCAGATTACAAAAGGCAGCTCCTGTAAAAACAACCCCATCTATCGTCCATCCCTGTGAATTTGTCAACCCATATACCAAACACATTTCCACTGACCACATACGAATCTGCTAAGTCGATTGCACTCCCCCACCAATGTGCTAAATGAAGGAGGACCCAAAGTCAGATTACAAAAGCCAGCTCCTGTAAAAACAAATCCATCTATCGTCCATCCCTGTGAATTTGTCAACCCATATACCAAACACATTTATACTGACCACATACGAATCTGCGAAGTCGGTTGCATTCCCCCACCAATGTGCTAAATGAAGGAGGGCCCAAAGTCAGATTACAAAAGCCAGCTCCTGTAAAAACAACACCATCTATCGTCCATCCCTGTGAATTTGTCAACCCATATACCAAACACATTTATACTGACCACATACGAATCTGCGAAGTCGATTGCATTCCCCCACCAATGTGCTAAATGAAGGAGGACCCAAAGTCAGATTACAAAAGCCAGCTCCTGTAAAAACAACACCATCTATCGTCCATCCCTGTGAATTTGTCAACCCATATACCAAACACATTTATACTGACCACATACGAATCTGCGAAGTCGGTTGCACTCCCCCACCAATGTGCTAAATGAAGGAGGACCCAAAGTCAGATTACAAAAGCCAGCTCCTGTAAAAACAAATCCATCTAACGTCCATCCCTGTGAATTTGTCAACCTATACACCAAACACATTTCCACTGACCACATACGAATCTGCGAAGTCGATTGCACTCCCCCACCAATGTGCTAAATGAAGGAGGGCCCAAAGTCAGATTACAAAAGCCAGCTCCTGTAAAAACAACCCCATCTATCGTCCATCCCTGTGAATTTGTCAACCTATACACCAAACACATTTCCACTGACCACATACGAATCTGCGAAGTCGGTTGCACTCCCCCACCAATGTGCTAAATGAAGGAGGACCCAAAGTCAGATTACAAAAGGCAGCTCCTGTAAAAACAACCCCATCTATCGTCCATCCCTGTGAATTTGTCAACCTATACACCAAACACATTTCCACTGACCACATACGAATCTGCGAAGTCGATTGCACTCCCCCACCACTGTGCTAAATGAAGGAGGGCCCAAAGTCAGATTACAAAAGCCAGCTCCTGTAAAAACAACCCCATCTATCGTCCATCCCTGTGAATTTGTCAACCCATATACCAAACACATTTCCATTGACCACATACGAATCTGCTAAGTCGACTGCACTCCCCCACCAATGTGCTAAATGAAGGAGGACCCAAAGTCATTACAAAAGGCAGCTCCTGTAAAAACAACACCATCTAACGTCCATCCCTGTGAATTTGTCAACCCATATACCAAACACATTTCCACTGACCACATACGAATCTGCGAAGTCGATTGCATTCCCCCACCAATGTGCTAAATGAAGGAGGACCCAAAGTCAGATTACAAAAGGCATCTCCTGTAAAAACAACCCCATCTATCGTCCATCCCTGTGAATTTGTCAACCTATACACCAAACACATTTCCATTGACCACATACGAATCTGCGAAGTCGGTTGCACTCCCCCACCACTCTGCCAAATGAAGGAGGACCCAAAGACCAGCCCGTCAACCTTGAGCAACCCCCCCGTGCCTCACATCCCCGGGCTCCCCTTACCTGCGCCTGTCTTTACTCTCCCACGCTCCCCAACACCCGGGACAGAGCGCCTCCTCAGCCTCCTCGGCCTAATCCTAATCCTCATTTCCCTAGGGCGATTGACTTCCTGCGCCTCCTCCTCCTCCTCCTCCTCCCCTTCTTCTCCTCCTAGTCCATCATGATTTCACAGGTAATGTAGGAGTGGGGTTCCCTCCTCCTCCTCCTCCTCCTCCTCCTTCTCCTCCTTCACGTCACTCCACTCCCTCACCACTTTCTTAATCATCTTCCTTTGAGAGAGAGAGAGAGAGAGAGAGAGAGAGAGAGAGAGAGAGAGAGAGAGAGAGAGAGAGAGAGAGAGAGAGAGAGAGAGAGAGAGAGACCAGCCTCCTCAACCTCAATCACCTCCAATAAAGAAAAAAGTTTCCCTCGTATCTCAGGTGAAGACAAATCGCAGGTGTTTTTCTACAGGGAGGAGAGGGAAGGAGAGGGGAGGAGGGGGAGGAATGGAGGAGACGGGAGGGGACTATATCATCATTCTCTCCCTGGGCTTCTCTTTCCCTCCTCTCTCCTTCTCCCCCGCCTACTAAATTATCTTTCCACTCCTTACTTCACGCCCTGAACTCTCCATTTTCTTTCTCTCTTCCTTTTTTTCCTTTTCCTTTCTTTCCTTTCTTTTTTTTTTCAACATGTCACTCTTCCTTTTCTCTTTCTCTTCACTTTTAGAGTAGCATTTTTCTCTCCTTTACTTTCATTCAGGGGTTTTTATTCAATTACTCTACATCATTTTTTCCTTCCATCTCTTTTTCTATAATCTTCTTTCTTCTTTTCTGCTTCCTTCTCTCTTGTATATTTCTTCTCTCCGATTCCCTTTTTCTTTTCCACTTTTCGATGTCTCCTTTCTCATTTCGTTTCCCTCCCTTTTGTTTGTTTTTCCATTATTACAGTTTTTATTATACTCAGCCTTTTTTTCAGTCTCAATATCATCTACTCTGTCATGGTCTACCCTTTCCTTCTTATCTTTCATCACCTCCTCTACCCCTTCTCTTACTATGATCGGTTTTTCTTGCAAGTTCTTAACCCGGTAGCAGCGATGGGCCAAATTTGTGGCTTTACCGTGTACCAGCGATGGGCCAAATTTGTGGCTTTACCGTGTACCAGCGATGGGCCAAATTTGTGGCTTTACCGTGTACCAGCGATGGGCCAAATTTGTGGCTTTACCGTGTACCAGCGATGGGCCAAATTTGTGGCTTTACCGTGTACCAGCGACGGGCCAAATTTGTGGCTTTACCGTATACCAGCGATGGGCCAAATTTGTGGCTTTACCGTGTACCAGCGACGGGCCAAATTTGTGGCTTTACCGTGTACCAGCGATGGGCCAAATTTGTGGCTTTACCGTATACCAGCGATGGGCCAAATTTCTGCCATGCATAAACTGATCACATATGCGTTGATATATATTATGAAATGGTTTGCGTGAGTGATGATTCTTTCTCATTATTTTGCTTAGAGGGGCCTTAAACCTAACCAAACTTAACCTAACCTAACCTAACCTAACGTAACCTAGCCTAACTTAACTTAACCTAACCTAACCTAACCTAACCTAACGTAACCTAACTTAATCTAACCTAACCTAACCTAACAAACATGACCCCCGCAGCTACCAGGTTAATCCCCTTCTCTTCTGTTATTTTTTCCCTTTTACCTTCTTGTTAACTATCTTTCCGTATCATATAATCTTAATCTTTTTCTATACTTCCAATTCTTCCTTCAAGCTGTCTCTCCTGTTCCATGTCTCTTTCCTTATATCAGTTTTTATTCATTTTCTTCTTTATTCGGGTCATATTACACAGTTCATTTTTTCAACTCATTTTCCTCCTCCTCCTCCTCCTCCTCCTCTTCCTCCTTATCTCTCGTAATCCTCCACCTCCTCACATCCACCTCTTTCTAATTCATACTAGTCTACCTTCTTATGTGATCCTCCTCCTCCTCCTCCTCCTCCTCCTCCTCCAACTCCCTTCACTCTCATTCATATCGTTTCTCTTCTTCCCATTTCTTCCATCCTCCTCCTTACCTCTCCTAATCGACTTTCATACCACCAAAGCCTCCTCCTCCTCCTCCTCGTCATCGTTATCCCTCTTAGCCATCTCCCTTCCTCCTCCTCCTCCTCCTCCTCCTCCGAGACAAGTGATGGCCGATAAATGGATATACGGAGAGCACAGGTCCCGCCGGCGCCACCATTTGCTGGGACCAATAATGTGTTGCTCTTGAGGGAGGCTTCTGTTCCGCGCAAGACGGCAGACTCGAATGATACTGTCCGCTGGGCTTACCGTAGGAGGAAAAGAGGAAAGGAAGAGGAGGAGGAGGAGGAGGAGGAGGAGGAGGAGGAGTACGCACTGAGAAGGAGAAAGGCAAAAGGAAGTGTAACGAAGGTAGGGAAGCGGAGGAGAAGGAGGACGAGGAGGAGTACACAGCGGGAAGGAAGCAGAGGAAGAAGAGGAGTACACAGAAGGGAGGAGGAGGGAGGAGAAAGGCACAAGGAGGAGGAGGAAGATAGCGGAAGGTTGAGAAGGAAGGAAGGTAAGGAAGAAAGAAAAGATTAGAGAGATGAGAAGAGGGAACCACTACACCAGGGAAGAGATTCGTGTAATGAGACTATAGGAGAGTTGACCACGCCCTCTCTACAGGCAAAGAGGGATCACAGAGAAACACTTCCAGGACAGACTACTCCTGAACCCACATCAGAAGCTACTACACCAGAGATGAACGGGAGGGGATGAAGGTTCGTGCAATAGGAGACTACAGGGAAGGGTTGACCACGCCCCCTACAGGCAAAAAGGGATCACAGAGAAAGACTACCAGGACAGACTACTCCTGAACCCACTACACCAGAAGCAACTACACCAGAGATGAACGGGAGGGGATGAAGGTTCGTGCAAGAGGAGACTACAGGGAAGGGTTGACCACGCCCTCTACAAACAAAAAGAAATCACAAAAAAATAGTACCAGGACATTACCTTGTTCCTATTTCTTCATAATATATATTTCTTTCTTTCTTCCTTTCTTCTATTCTTCCTTCCTTCTTTCTTCTTTCCTTCCTTCCTTCCTTCCCTCCGTCCTCTGCAATTAGCCCGTTTCCATTTCTTCCTGCTATCCTTTATTTTTTATTTTTCTTCTTTCCTTCCTTCCTTTTGTTTTTCCTTCCCTTCTCTGCTATTTACCTGTCCCTGCTTCTTTCTGCTATCGTTATTTTTCCTTTCTTCCTTCGTTCTTTCCCTCATTCACCAGAAAAGAAGGGAAGGAGATGATGAAGGTTCGGGCAATAGGAATCTACGGAGGCAAGCTGACCACGCCTTCCCCACTCAAAAAGGGATCGCAAAGAAAGACTACCAGGACAGACTACACCAGACTACACCAGGAGCCACCACACCAGAAAAGAAGGGAAGGAGATGATGAAGGTTCGGGCAATAGGAATCTACGGAGGCGAGCTGACCACGCCTTCCCCACTCAAAAAGGGATCGCAAAGAAAGTATACCAGGTCAGACTACACCAGAAGCCACTACACCAGAAAAGAAGGGAAGGAGATGGTGAAGGTTCGTGCATAAGGAATCTACGGAGGGGAGCTGACCACGCCTTCCCCACTCAAAAAGGGATCGCAAAGAAAGTATACCAGGTCAGACTACACCAGAACCCACTACACCAGAAAAGAAGGGTAGGAGATGATGAAGGTTCGGGCAATAGGAATCTAAGGAGGGGAGTTGACCACGCCTTCCCCACTCAAAAAGAGATCGCAAAGAAAGAATACCAGGTCAGACTACACCAGAACCCACTACACCAGAAAAGAAGGGAAGGAGATGGTGAAGGTTCGTGCAAAGGGAATCTACGGAGGCGAGCTGACCACGCCTTCCCCACTCAAAAAGAGATCGCAAAGAAAGAATACCAGGTCAGACTACACCAGAACCCACTACACCAGAAAAGAAGGGTAGGAGATTATGAAGGTTCGGGCAATAGGAGTTTACGGAGGCGAGCTGACCACGCCTTCTCCACTCACAAAGAGATCGCAAAGAAAGAATACCAGATGTTATGACTACAGTTAACTGACATCTAGGGGTTGTTGTGTCGAAAAGAGCGCTAAGTGAGACACACCATAATTGTAAGGTTAAGTGAAAGTGAATGGTGATTTTACTTATAATTTTTTTAAGGAGCAGCAAGTAGCGGGCTTTTTTTTTTATTGTTTCCTTTTTTTGTGCCCTTGAGCTGTCTCCTTTGCTGTAAAAAAAAAAACAGACTACACCAGACTACACCAGAGGCCACTACACATGAAAAGCACGGAAAGGGATGAAGCTTTGCGTAATAGGAGACTACCGAAGGCCCAGGGAGTGAGCTACGCCCGTCCTGCCAGCCTGTCCCAGAGAGCCCCGCAGCGGAGACCATTATCTGACGGCATCTACATCACCGCGTGTCCAAAGAAGGCTTCAAGAGGATGCTGGAAGGATCATATTACTCTACATTCATCCGCTAGGCCTTCACGTCTTTCAGAACACCTGGTCTTTTCTCCTGGTTCCATTTTTCCTCTTTTTCTGTTCCTCTGTTCTAGTTATTTTTCTTTCCCATCTCTCCCTCTTCTGACCAATACTATTCATTCGTTTTGTGTCTATTCTGTTTTTCTGTTCTAGTTATTTTTTTATTCCTATCTCTCCCTCTTCTGACCAATACTATTCATTATTTTTTGTCTGTTTTTCTGTTCTAGTTATTTTTTTTATTCCTATCTCTCCCTCTTCTGACCAATACTATTCATTATTTTGTGTCTATTCTGTTTCTCTGTTCTAGTTATTTTTCTTTCCCATCTCTCCCTCTTCTGACCAATACTATTCATTCATTTTTTTCTATTCTGTTTCTCTTAGTTCTTTCCCTTCCATTACATCAAGTCCCACATCTCGCCCACACCAACGAAAGTCCTCAAGTCCAATCTTCCACATTCACCATCCAACCCGCAACAGCCCGGCCAGTTCCCAGCATACCCAGCCCTCACCACACCCAGTTCTCACCACCACATATGATAACTCCACGTCCAGCCCTCTCCAAGCCACCCATCGCCCGTCCACCCATCCCACCTGCAAACAGCCTCTTCCTATACCGTCCAGCCCAGTGCCGACCGTTCACCCATTGTCGCCGCCTAGCCGTGAACACATATATGGAGGACAGTGGGTAGGAAAGTGACGCAAGGGAACGATTTAATCAAACCAGAGAGAGAGAGATGGAGGTAGGGAGGGAGGAAGGAGGTTCGGATAGAGCTTGGAATTGGTGGAATGGGAAGGGAATGGGTAGTCAAATGGAGGAGAAAGGAAGGTGAGATGATAGTACAAGGCGGTGAATAGTTGAAAGGAGTCTGGTAACGAGGAAAGAGGGAAGGGAGTACTATAGGGGAGTGCTTAGAAGAGGTGGGAGGGGAAGGAAATGGGTAAGGAAATGGGTATAAAATGGGGAAGAGGAGTAAGGAGTGTGGAAGGGAAGGGAAAGGAAGGAAAGGGAACGATATAATCAAACCAAAGAGGGGAGTCGTATAGGGGAGAGCTTAGAAGAGGTGGGAGGGGAAGGAAATGGGTATAAAATGGGGAAGAGGAGTTAGGAGTGTAGAAGGGAAAGGGAAGGAAAGGGAACGATCGAGAGTGGGTAAGGTTTAAGAGGAGAGAAAGAGAAGGTCTGAAGGAAGGGAATGCAGAGAGGAAGGGAACGACCGCCGATGGGTAGGATTTCAGCAAGAGAGGGAGGAAGGGAGTGAAGGGAAGGGGATGAAGGGCAGGGAACGATCGAGAGTTGGTAAGGTTTAGGAGATAAAGAGAAGGTCTGAAAGGAAGGGAATGCAGAGAGGAAGGGAACAACCGCCGATGGGTAGGATTTCAGCGAGAGGGAGGAAGGGAGTGAAGGGAAGGGGATGAAGGGCAGGGAACGATTGAGAGTTGGTAAGGTTTAGGAGATAAAGAGAAGGTTTGAAGGGAAGGGAATGCAGAGAGAGAATGCAGGCCGCCGATGGGTAAGATTTCAGCAAGAGAGGGAGGAAGGGAGTGAAGGGAAGGGGATGAAGGGCAGGGAACGATTGAGAGTTGGTAAGGTTTAGGAGATAAAGAGAAGGTTTGAAGGGAAGGGAATGCAGAGAGAGAATGCAGGCCGCCGATGGGTAAGATTTCAGCCAGAGAGGGAGGAAGGGAATGAAGGGAAGGGGATGAAGGGAAGGGAACGATCGAGAGTTGATAAGCTTTAAAAGGAGAGAAAGAGAAGGTCTGAAGGGACGAGAAAGCAGAGGAAGGGAACGACCACCAATGGGTAGGATTTCAGCCAGAGAGGGAGGAAGGGAACGAAGGTAAGGGGACTGAAGGCAAGGGAAAGCAGGCAGGTCAAGGTCTCGCTGGAATGACTGGTGACTTCCATTTCCACGCCGCTCCCCGACGAGTCAGCTGCTTGTTAAGTCCGCTGCGACTAACCCAATCTGTCCTATCCGGCCCCGGGCTAAATTCCAATCCGCTGCATGTGAGCTACGAATTCAGCCTACCTGGTCCTTGCTCGCCCTTCCTTCGTTCTCTCCGCTGCCTTCCCTGTCCCTCCTTCCTCTGCGATTAGCCTGTACTCGTTTATTTTTCTTTCTTTCCTTCCTTCATTCCCTTATTCATTCATTCATTCATATCTTGCTTCCTTCCCTCCCTCCTTCCTCTGCGATTAGCCTGTTCCCGTATCTTTTTCTCTTTCCTTCCTTCCTTCCTTCCTTCCCTCATTCATTCATTCATAGTTTCCTTCCTTCCTTCCTTCCTTCCTTCCTTCCCTCCTCTGAGATTAGCCTGTTCCCGTTTCTTTCTTTCCTTCCTTCCTTCCCTCATTCATTCATATCTCGCTTCCTTCCTTTCTTCCTTCCTTCCTTCCTTCTTTGCACTTACGCCATTAACCATTTAAGTCTGTGTAAGCCATTCTGTAGGCCTTTAACTTGGCCCTGACCCGCAGCCATTACACTCAGCTAAATCCCTCTCCATCAATTCATTCCGCATTTGAACTTTTATAATATGATCGTCCTAACTATTAGATGAGCCTTTACTCCTTCTTCTGTTAAGGTTCCAATTCCTCTAACGCTAAATAACTCCCCTCTCTCTCTGCAGCCCATTTATTTAGGGAAGAATGAACTGTCCCCTTCCAAGTTAATGATATAAACGATGAAAAGAAAACCACAGGAAAGGAGAAAAAATGAGGAAATATTGAGGGAAAAAAACTGAAATAAATGAAAAGGAAACTTGGAAACAGACGAAATAAAAACAAAAGAAGAAACCTGCAGGAAAGGAGAAAAAAATGAAAAAATATCGAGAAAAAAACTGAAATAAATGAAGAAAATGAAAGTTAGGAAAAGACGAAACAAAAACAAAACAGGAAGATAAAGATAAGAGAAAAGAGGAAGAAAGAAAAACAAAGAAACAAACCAAAAAAATGCAGGAAAGGAGAGAAAAAGAGAAAACTGAGAAAAGACAAATAAAGAAAAAAATGAAAAGGCACAAAAAATAAAGAAAAACAAAGCAGATGAGAAAGATTGATTTAAAGGCGGATTAAAAAAAGGAGAGTAAGAGAGATAGGTGGTAGGTGGTAGGTGGTAGGTGTTAAGTGGTAGATGGTAGGTGGTAGATGGTAGGTGGCAAATGGTAAGTGGTAGGTGGTAAGTGGTAGGTGGTAGGTGTTAAGTGGTAGGTGGTAGGTGTTAAGTGGTAGATGGTAGGTGGTAGGTGGTGGTTGGCAAGACGATTAGATTCCCTTGTGGCTACCGGTCTGAAACAATTACTAGATTACTCCTCTTCCTCTTCCTCCTCCTCCTCCTCCTCCTCCTCCTCCTCCTGTTATTGGACTCTCCTCCCTCCACTCCAGCAGCCCCTCCAGCATTCCCTTCACCCCTTCCTCACACCCTTCACCCCTTCCTCACACCCTTCATTCCTCCCCACATTCCCTTCTTGGCCCTTCCATTAATCGCCCTTCCGTCCTTCCCTTCATTCTGTTCCCATATTCCTTCCTGTCACCCATAGTTTCCTTCTTTCTATCTTTATCCCTTCCTTCCTTTCCTTCCTTTCTTCTTTTTTCTTTCTTTTTTACTTCATTTCTCCTTTTCATTATTTTCTCGCCTATCATCTGAATTCTTGTCCTCCTTCCATTCTTCCTTTTGTCTTCTCCTTTTCTGCTTCTCTTTCCTCCCCTTCTCTTTCTTTTTTCTTCCCTTCCCTTTCTCTCTTCCCCTTTTCCTTTTCTCCCCTTCCTTCCTTCCTTCCTTCCTTCGTTCCTTACTTAACTACTTTTTTTATCTCTTTCCTCTCATTCTACTTCTTTCCACCATTTCACTCTTGCAATTTACTCCATTTTCTTCCTTCCTTCCGTCCTTCCTTCCTTCCTTCCGTCCTTCCTTCCTTTCTTCCTTTTCAGCCCTTCAACACATGTCGCTGCCTGCCACGCCTGTCTTCAAAGGAGGAAAACCAACAAACAACCTCTAATACGACTTGCTTCTCTAAAGGTGAAGAAGGGGAAGAGGAAGAGAAGGAGGAGGAGGCTGAGGAAGAGGAGGAGAAATGTAGAAGTTAGTGATAAGCTGCAGTTGTCGTAGTAGTAGTAGTAGTAGTAGTAGTAGTAGTAGTAGTAGTAGTAATAATAAGGAGAAATAGAGGCAGAATGGTTGACAGTCGAACGAAGCATTACTGATTTCCAAGGCCAGAGTTCAAGTCCTGCCGCGCCACCAGCTGTCACTTTCCCACCAGCGTCGAGCGGCCCAAGGTTAGGCTACCCACAATCTGTCCAGACCATCAATCAGTGCAGACTTCAGCGACTTCGGTCAAAAGGAACACCAAGGGGCAGCATAAGAGAGGGGGAAGCATTGGAGGCCAAGCGTCAAATGTCACTACACCCACTAAAAATGTGATGTGCGTTAAAGACAAACCCGTAGTCCCTCAGGAGAGCCTACCAATGCTATATACCGTGTACAGGAAGAGTAGAAAATGAGTAGCAATAGTAATAGTATGAGAAGATGGCGCCACTATAAACATTTGTCTGCGCCAATACGGGCTGGGGCCAACTACCATCCAGGCCCCTCAAGTAAGCTTACAGGCGCTATAGGCGTAGACGTAAAAAAAATAATAAATAACAGTAAGTAGGAATAACTTATAAAACACTTAATAATGAAAAAAACGTATACGGTAATAAGGAAGAGATTACGGAGAAAGATTGCAATTGTTTTTATTATTATTTTCTCTTTATAACCTAAACAAAAGTAAATATATATACAAACAAGTAAAAATCTAGTTCATTACAAAAATAGAAGTAAGGAGTTAGGATAAAAAAAATATAGATAGGTAGATATATAAATAGATATAAACAGGTAGATACAAAAAGATATACTTAGAAATATATATAAATACGTAGATAGAAGTACAAAGAAACAGACAACAAAAAAATGGAAATATAGGTTGGTAGACAGAAAAATAGATAGAAATAGATAGACATACAAATAGATATAGATAGATAGATACAGAAAAAATAGACCATTAAAGAAAACCAATAGAACACTGCTAAGGAAAAAAAAAAAAGACAGTTACTTGGAAAAAAAAATACACCACCACTACCACGACTACCACCACCACCACCACCACCACCACTACCACCCCCAACCCAACCACCACCACCAGACGCTGACTCGACGAAACACCCCAAAAGTCAATCATTTAACGTTCCAGACACTGACTCAAGTATTTTTTTTATAGCTGAGAAGTCACAAAAAAACTCCACTGCCAACCGTCCTCAACATCACCACCATACCACCAAAACATCACAACCACATCACCGCCACCAAATCATCACTTAAATCACAACCATTTATTTACCACCACCATCACATCACCACCCTATCAGCACTACATCACAACCACATCACCACAACAACCATTTCGCCACCACCAAATTACCACTAAATCACAACCATATCCCCACTACTTCAATACCACCATATCAACACCATAATCTGACCTCATCACCACCTCACTACCACATACCTACCACATCACAGCCACTATTTCATCACCACCATCACCACCACCACCACCACCATGACGCATAGGAGTTGGGTGGGAGGGCGGTCCTCGGCTCAGGGTTCAGGGCTCGGGGCTAACCAGAATAACACGTTGTTTATCATCGGACTCTGATGTTATACGCGCCAAACAGAACGGACTGTAAACAAGCCTGCCTACCGCCCTACCCTACCTCCCTTCCTCCCTGCCTTTCCATACCTTCCCTGCCTCTTGTCTCCCTCCCTTTCTCTACCTCTTACACACACACACACACACACACACACACACACACACCGCTAATAAGCTGATGGTCTCATATATATGCTAACGGCTTTCGGTATTACGATCTTAATGTTTTAATAACTAATTTCAGGTGTAGGTTATTTTTTTATGGACCAAGAATGACATGAAATACTTAATATAAAAAAATATATATACTGTAATGAGAGAGAGAGAGAGAGAGAGAGAGAGAGAGAGAGAGAGAGAGAGAGAGAGAGAGAGAGAGAGAGAGAGAGAGAGAGAGAGAGAGAGAGAGAGAGAGAGAGAGAGAGAGAGAAGAGGAAGTAAAAAATGAAGAAACCACAAGGATGAGGAGGAGGAGGAAAAGAAAGAGGAGGAAAAGGAGGAGGAAAAATATATGAAGCTGAAAGAAAGGGAAAGTAAAAAGAACCCGAGAAGGAGAAAGGACAAAAGGCAGTAGAGAGAAAAAGAGGAAAATGAAGGAATAAAAAAATGAAGAAGATAAGAAAGAATAAACAAGAACCATTAGGGAAGGACTCTCTCTCTCTCTCTCTCTCTCTCTCTCTCTCTCTCTCTCTCTCTCTCTCTCTCTCTCTCACACACACACACACACACAGATATAGATTGTGTTGCCAATATATGTATGGCTATGCTCAAAACTTTACTGTCCCTCGTATCTCATCCTTCCCCTACATCCCTAATACCTCTGTGTGTGTGTGTGTGTGTGTGTGTGTGTGTGTGTGTGTGTGTGTGTGTGTGTGTGTGAAAATTACAATACAAACTAGCGATATCAAATGAGAGTAGGAGAAAGAAAGAAAGAAGAAAGAAAAAAGAAAGGAAAAGGAATGAAGAAAGAAGGAAATTAAAGAAAAAGGAGAGAGAGAGAGAAAATGGTGAGGGGGGAACACGACAAACACAGCCAAGTAATTCATGAAGTATAACGCAACACGAAGGGGAGAGGAAGAGAGAGAGAGAGAGAGAGAGAGAGAGAGAGAGAGAGAGAGAGAGAGAGAGAGAGAGAATAGCAAAAAAAAAGATGAATAAAAGTCATACGTATTTTTTTCTTAACCTTTTAATATATCGAAGCAACTTTCCTTTTTTTTTGTGTCTGTTGAAAAAGATAAAAAAAAGTAGAATCTAAAAGTATGATGCAAAAAAGGAGACGAAAAAATGTTTGAGAGAAAGTAGAAGAAAAAAATGAGGAAATAGGCGGACCAATTTTTTTTTTTTTTTTTTTTTTTTTTTTTACAGCAGAGGAGACAGTGCAAGGGCGTAAAAATACATACATACAGTGAGATAAAGTAAAAGAAAAAAAATAATACGACAAAATAGGCAAAGAAAAGACGTGTTTGTATTTGTAAGTTAATATACGGGATTTTTATTTCTTTTATGAAGGCGGAAAACTATCATCATCAAAACTATCACCAGGTATCTTTCCCCTTCTTCCTCCTTCTTCTAATGGCCTCTTTCCTCTCCCTATCTACACACACATTCACTCACTATCACTTGGGGACTCAATTCTATCCCCTCCCACATCCATACACACCATCACACACCATCACCACCATCAACCATCATCACAACACCAGCATTGCCCACCATCACCCTCACCATCACCTACGCCCAATACATTCACCCATCACCACAGCCACCACCATAACTAAAGATCCTTCCTGACAGTCACATACCACTCTAACTCAACCGCTTCCTTCCTTTCCCCCTACACAGACCATCACCCAGTCACCCCTCACCGCCTTCTAAAATAGTCCAGGTTACATGCTTGGGGTGGAGTGGGGAGGAGAAGGGACGAAGGGAGAAGAGCTGGGGTCGAACGAGAAGGAGAAGGGGAAATGGTTGTAGTATTGGCGGTAGTGGTGAAATACTGGGGTGGAGTGAGGTGGAGAAAGAAGAAGTGGGGGGTGATATCAGACTGGGGTGGAGGTGGAAGTAGTGGAGCTGGGGTGATGGGGGTCGTGTGGTACTGGTGGTGGTGGTGATGGTACAGGCGGGGGGCCGAGTTGATGGGTGGCGGAGGCAGCAAATAACGATGACCAGTGAACCGCCTCCTCGGGTTGCCGGCCTTTCGCCTCTCCCTTTGCCTCTCCCGACGCTCCTCTTGCCATCCAGCCGTGATATAACGAGCTCCGTGGCGCCTCGTTACTTAAGGCTATCGGGTAGGCGAGCTGGGGCAAGGAGGGAGGAGAGGAAGGCAGGGGAGAAAGGTAAGCAGGAAGGGAGAGAAGGCAGGTAAAGGAAGAAGGGGAAAAGGCGATAAGCAGAGGAAGGGAGGGAGAGGGGTGTACAGGTAAGGTTTGAGAGGACAGGTGAGGGTGGTAGATGGAGAGAGAAAAGAAGATAGTAGAAGGGAGAGAAGGAACGTAAAGGAACAAATGAAAAAAGGCGAAAAGAAGAGGTAGGGTAAAAGGAAGGGAGGGAGAGGGATGTACAGGTAAGGTTTGAGAGGACAGGTAAGGATGGCAGGTAGAGAAGGGTAAGAAGAGAGTAGAAAGGAGGGGAAGGTAAGTAAAGAGAGACAGGTAGGGAAGAGGATAGAAAGGAGAGGGGCAGATAGGCATGGAAAGAAGAGGGGGGGGGGGGGAGAGTGATAGGCTTCTCCCCTTCCTCCTCCTCCATCACCTGTTGTAACTCAGTGCCTTTCCCTCCCTCCCTCTCTCTCCTCTTCCTCCTCTTCCTCTCCCTCCATCACCAGCTACTCATTGCCTTCTCGCTCTCTCCCTCTCTCCCTCTCGCTCCCTCTCTCTGCCGGTAAAATAAACTCTTGTTAAATAATAACTTCAGCTCAACTCACTCATAACTTTCAGGCGAACAATTCTTTCGGTTTTGTCCAGAGTTGTTTAGAGCGGCGGCTGATGGAGGGAAGGGAGGGGAAGGGAGAGGAGGGAGAGGAAGAGGAGAGGAGGGAAGGGAAAAGGAGAAGGGAAGCAGGAGCGAAAGTTGTTGAAAGAGGAGGATAATGACGGGAGAGAGTAAGAGGGGAGAAAAAGGTGGATGCTTGAAATAATGAAAGAGGGGAAGCGGAGAGAAGGCGCAGGAGGAGGAGGAGGAAGAGGAAGGGGAGGAGTTCTGACAGGTAACTTTCCAGGTGAAGCCAAATGAATCAACGCCAATCACAGGTACATAAGAAGTATATATATAACGAACTTTGTTACGAGAAAGGGAAATAAAACGAAAATTAAAAAAAAAAGATTGAAACAGAGATTGACAACAAGATCGACTGAAGATTTACCGATACAATACACAAAAAAACAAACCTAAAATACAAATAAAAACACACAAATAAAACATCCCTAACTAACCTTCCATCAGTAAAAGGAAAAACGGAACTCAACTGACCCAAGCAGACGGAGAGGAGAAGGTTAACCAGCATCATCTCCTTCCTTCAATCTTTCATCCTCTTTGATAGCACACCCTCCCGCTAATGTATTACCTCCTTGCTTCTTCTTTAGACAGTTTCAAAAAGAGAATATATAGATAGACACAACGCTTGCCCTGATTCTATGTTTCCTGTTCTTGCTATTTGTGTTATTTGTAAGGGCAGTGTGATGTGACCCTAGCGTTGTAGCAGTAGTAGTAGTAGTAGTAGTAGTAGTAGTAGTAGTAGTAGTAGTAATAGAAGTAGTAAATTATGTTGCCATTTCCTAACATTCTCTCTCTCTCTCTCTCTCTCTCTCTCTCTCTCTCTCTCTCTCTCTCTCTCTCTCACACACACAAACACACACACACGTACATTTCACCCCCTTTCTGTATTCCACAACACGCCTCTATAATCTTCGTATGATCGCCTTCTCCACCCCTCTACCAGTCAGTCTATCTATCTATCTATCTGTCTATCTACTCGTCTGCCAATCTTCTGTCAAAGGGCATTAATCCAAAACCAGATGAGACCTTTGTAAATAAGTAAGTGACCCCTCGTCCTCCTCCTCCTCCTCCATATTCTTTTTCTCTAACTCCTTTTTTATGCTTTAAGGTCAGAAAAGGGTAATAGAAAACGGGAACCCTTTGCCAGTTGGTCAGTCAGTCGGATCGAGAAGACACGATTTTTTTTATTTTTTTTTACATTCTGCCAATGAAGTAGAAGTAGTAGTAGTAGTAGTAGTAGTAGTAGTAGTAGTAGTAGTAGTGGTGGTGGTAGTAGAAGGGTGACCATAGTAGAAGTAGTAGTAGTGGTAGTAGTAGTAGTAGTAGGTTATGGCACAGGCAAGCGTTTATAGTGGCGCCATCTTGCTTGGCTCATGCTGTCCACCTCTTTTTAGTAAGAGAATCTAGAGTCCTGGTTGATAGGTGGTCTTCAGGACAGCATGTGGGTAGTCTTAGGCCACTAGGTCGTGTCTGAAAAATCCCAGCTTGTGGCTTCGGGCAGGAATCGAACCCGGGTCCTCCAGGATGCTGCCCCCTCACGCTAACCACTCAGCCACCGTCTTCTCCTCCTGACTGAAGCCTACATAAATAACTACGTCCTCCTCCTCCTCCTCTTCTGCTGTATATATGTCATACTCCTCTTGTTTGTTTGTTTGTTTGTTTGTGTGTGTGTGTGTGTGTGTGTGTGTGTGTGTGTGTGTGTGTGTGTGTGTGAGTTCTTCAGACGATTGTTGTTGCTGCAGTTCCCCCTTATTTTTACTCCTCTCGTTTTCTTTTACTCGTTTTCTTTCACTTATTTTCCCGTTTTTTAATATATTTTTCGTCCTTGGTCATCTGTTTCCGTTTTCATTGCTATATTTCTTGAGAGTTTTTGTTTTTGTTTTTGTTTTCTTATTTTTTCCTCTCGTTTTTTTATTCATTCAATTTTTCGTGTCTCATATTTTATCTGTTTCTCCTTTTGCCTTGTTTCCGTTTTCTTTATTTATTATTTTCCTTATTTTTTTCCTTGTCCAGCATTTATATTCTTTATCCTCCAATTTCTGTCCATGCCTTTTATCAATATTTTTTCCCTTTTTTTTCATTTTTTTCCTCTTCTATATTTTTTCTCCTTTTTTTTCATTCTCCTGTTTCGTGTTTTTTTTACTTCCCATTCCTTAATTTCTTTCCCTTCCTTTATTTTTTGCATTCTCTATCCTCCAATTTCTGTCAACGCCCGCTATTCATATTTTTCCTTTCTTTTTTCCTTTCCTTTTCCTGTTTCTTTTTATTCCTTTCGTTGTTTTCCTGTTATTTGCCTTTGGTTCTGCTCAATGTCATTCCTTTAATTTCCCTCTTATCAATTTTCTTTTTTTCCTTCCTAGTTTCCCATTTTCCCTTTCCTTTCTTATTTAAATTCATCCCAATACTTTTTTTTCGCATTTCATTTTTTTTTCCATTCTTTTTTTAATTTTTTTTTCTATTTTTTCCTGTATCATTTTTTTCCTACCTCCGTTTATTCAAGTTTTCCATCCTTTGCATTTTATATTTTCCTTCCTCTCTCTCTCTCTCTCTCTCTCTCTCTCTCTCTCTCTCTCTCTTTCCATTAGTCGTACTCATCCCATTTCCTTCCTTCCACTTTTACCTAATGTATTTTTTTCTTTCCTTCTGTTCCTATCCTTCCATTATTCGTGTTTTCTTTACTCCTCTTTCTTCTTGTTTTCTTTCATTATTTTCTTCTCTCCTATTTCGTTTTTTTCTTTGCCTGTTTTTTTCCTATTTTCTTCGTTTTATTTCCCTATTTCTCTGTTTTCTTCCTTTCTACTTCCAATTTCTTTATTTTATTGTTTCCTCTTTTCTATTTCTTTCTCTTTGCTTTCTTCCAATTTCATCTTTTTCCCCTATTTTTCCTTCCTATTTCCTATTTTTACCTATTTATTCGTTTTTCTTATTTCCTATTTCTAGCGATTTTCCTCCAGTCCAATTTCTGTCTTTCATTCCTTTCCTATTTTCCATGTCTTGTCCTTTTTTCTTTCTTTAATCTTCCCTTATTTTCTGTATCTTCCTATTTTCCTCCCTATTTCCTATTTCTTCCTATTTCATTTCTTTCTATTTTCCATTTCTTTCTTTAATCTTCCTTTATTTTCTGTATCTTCCTATTTTCCTTCCTATTTCCTTCTATTTCATTCCTTTCTATTTCATATTTCTTCCGACTTTCCTATTTTCTTTCCTCCAATTTCTGCCTCCCATTCCCATCCATTCAATCACATCTTCCTTTTCTTTATATTTTTTTTCCTTCTATCTTTTCTCCTCCACAACATTCCTTCGCCTTCTCCACCGAGCCGTGTGTGTGTGTGTGTGTGTGTGTGTGTGTGTGTGTGTGTGTGTGTGTGTGTGTGTGTGTGTGTGTGTGTGTGTGTGTACGTTCACGGGTGGTTTTGTCTCTCTAATGGTCGTGACTCGCTTCACTCTGTTTTCTTTCTCTTTCTCTCTCTCTTTTTTTTCCTCTTGCTCTCGTTTCTCTCTGTTTTTAAAATCTTTCCATGTTTTCAGAATGTGTGTTTTCTCTTTCTGTTTTCTTATTTCTGCCCGCTCGCTCGCTCGCCTACCTGCCTGCGATCTCTCTCTCTCTCTCTCTCTCTCTCTCTCTCTCTCTCTCTCTCTCTCTCTCTCTCTCTCTCTTCATCTATTTATGAGTATATTTCTGTGTGTGGGTGTGTGTTTCAGTCTATCTGTGTCTGTATGTCTGTATGTCTGTATCTGTATCTATCTGTATCTGTCTGTCTGTCTGTCTGTCTGCCTCTCTCTTTACAAATCAGTCAATCTCAATCAGTCAATCCGTTGGTCTGTTTCCCTATCAATTAACTTATCTACCAACATGTCTTTCTGTTCGTCTGTTAGCATTGTCTGTCTATCTCTATCCTAATTAAACAAAACAGAGCGGGCTTTTTTATTGTTTCCTTTTTTTGTGCCCTTGTGCTGTCTCCTTTGCTGTAAAAAAAAATAATAATAAAAAGCAGATAGGTAGGAAGGTAGGTAGGTAGAGGAAACGTTAAGGCAAGGTTTGTAGGAGAAGGGCAACGCAAGGCAAGCAAGGGAACATGGGTAGCAGGAGTGAGGTAAGGTAAGGTAGGGTAAGGTAAGGTAAGGTGAGGTAAGATAAGGTAAGGTGAGGTAAGGTAAGGTGAGGTAAGGTAAGGTAAGGTAAGGTAAGGTAAGGTAAGGTGAGGTAAGGTAAGGTAAGGTAAGGTAAGGTGAGGTAAGGTAAGGTAAGGTAAGGTAAGGTAAAGTAAGGTAAGGTAAGGTAAGGTGAGGTAAGGTAAGGTGGGTGAGGTAAGGTAAAAAAGGTAAAGGTAAAGGTAAGGTAAGGTAAGGTAAGTTAAGGTAAGGTGAGGTGAGGTAAGGTAAGGTAAAGGTAAGGCAAGGCAAGGTGGTAAGGTAAGGTGGTGTGGGTAAGGTAAGGTAAGGTAAGGTAAGGTGAGGTAAGGTAAGGTAAGGTAAGGTAAGGTAAGGTAAGGTAAGGTAAGGTAAGGTAAGGTAAGGTAAGGTAAGGTAAGGTAAGGTAAGTTAAGTTAAGGTAAGGTGAGGTGTGGTAAGGTAAGGTAAGGTAAGGTAAGGTAAGGTAAGGTAAGGTGAGGTGAGGTAAGGTAAGGTAAGTTAAGTTTAGGTAAGTTAAGGTGAGGTAAGGTAGGATAAGGTAAGGTTGGGTGGGGTGGTGCAGGGGCAGCTATCGGTATCGGGTCCATCTCCGTTTTTCTCGATCCCAAGGGCGTGGCCACTAACGCCTCCCCTCCTTGGCCACTGGCAGTTCATTTGTAAGTGTCTGCTGGTGGTGGTGGTGCTGGGGGTGGGGGTGGGGGTGGTATTGTTGAGAGAGAGAGAGAGAGAGAGAGAGATGTTGTGGGGTGGTGCTGGGGTGGTTTGTGTTGCAGTGTTGAGAGAGAGAGAGAGATTAATGAGGTAAGTGGCTTTTTTAATGTGTGTAATGGTGTGTGTGTGTGTGTGTGTGTGTGTGTGTGTGTGTGTGTGTGTGTGTGTGTGTGTCCCTGTCTATATATAAATATCTCCATCTATTTTATTTTTATTTTTCAATCTGCCTCTCTCTCTCTCTCTATCTATCTATCTGTCTGTCTATTTATCTATCTATCTATCTATCTATTTTTCTTTATCTTTTCTTTCTTTTTTACATCCTTCGGAATCGTTTAAAGTTGGTCATATTTCTCTCTCTCTCTCTCTCTCTCTCTCTCTCTCTCTCTCTCTCTCTCTCTCTCTCTCTCTCTCTCTCTCTCTCTCTCCTTCTATTTGTTTATTTTTCCTCTCTTAACATTTGATTTCCGACTATTCCTTCACCTCCTACATTCCTCCCTTCCTCTTCCTCTCCTTCCCTCCCTCTTTATCTCCCTTGAATGCATATCTCCTCTCCTTTATCTTCTCCCCCTTTTCCTCCTCCGTCATGCATTTCTCTCTCTCTCTCTCTCTCTCTCTCTCTCTCTCTCTCTCTCTCTCTCTCTCTCTCTCTCTCTCTCTCTCTCTCTCTCCTGCTTTCTTTCACCATTTCTCTTTGCTGTCTATTCTCCCTTTTCTCCCCTCGTGTTTCTCTCTCTTCTCTTATTCCAGTTCTATTTATTCTCCTTTTTATTCCTTCATTTCCTTTCTTTATGTTAGTCTCCAAGTTCCTTCATCTCTCTCCTTTTCCTCCTTTCCTTCCTTCTCTCAATCCCCTTTTTCCCTCTCCTCCATTCTCTTCCTCTTCTTCCTCCTTCTCACCCCAATGTCCCTCTCTCTATTGTTCCTTTCTTTCGCTTTCACTTCATTTTCTCTTTGCCCTTCTTTCCCTTTTTTCTCTTCTTTCTTTCTCTTCCTCTTTCCCTCCTAACCTTCTCCTTCCTTTCCACTCATGTCCAAACCTATTCTCCCTCCTCTTGTCTCTTCCTTTCCTCTCCTCTTCCTTCTCCCTTCCCTTCCCTACTTTCTCCTCATCCTATTTCTCTATCTTTCTGCCCCTTTCTTTACCTCCAACTCAACCCTTATTCCCTTCCTTCCTCTTCATTTCCTTCCTTCCTCCCCCTTTCTCTTCCTCCTTTCTCCCCTTGCCTTTCCTCCCTCCATATTCTCTTCTTTCCTTCCTACTCCTCTTGTCTTCCTCTTGTCCTCCTTCCTCCCTATCCCTCCTCTCCCTCCCACTCCTCTCCTTACCCACCCAATTCCCCTCATCTCCCCCTCCGTTTCCCCTCCCAATCTAACCTCCCTCCTCATGTCTATCCTCTTCCTCTTCCTCCTTCCCTCCTTCCCCTCCCTCTCCTCCTTTCCTCCCTTCCCACGACAGACAACAGTGTGAAGCTATCTTAACGTTCTTCCTCGCTGTCTCCTCCACGTCAGCGGAGGAAAGATGAAACTACAACGTGCTCCTCCGCCTTCTCCTCCTCCTCCTCTTCCTCCTCCTCTTCTTACTTCTCCTATCCTCCTCCTTCTTCCTCAGCCTCCTCGTCATCCTTCATTCATCTCTTCATTTTTTTACAATTGTTTTTTCGTCTTCCTTTTTTAATTCTTAGTCATACTCCTCCTCCTCCTCCTCCTCCTCCTCTCGCTCTCGCTCTCTCTCCTCTCTTATCTTTCTCACCTTCCTCCCCTTCTTCCCCTTCCTCACACTTCTTCTCTCCTTTTTCCCTTCCTCTCTCTCTCTCCCTCTCTCCCCTTCTTCCCCTTCCTCTCACACTTCTTCTCTCTCCTTCTTCCCCTCCTCTCTCTCTCCCTCCCCTCTTCGTCTCTCTCCCCTCTCCTTCACAAACAAACGCGAATGGCTCAGCAAAGAAAACGCAAATGAGAAACATGAACAGCTTAATAGAAGGAATAGAAAAGGAAAAAGAAGAAAATATAGAAGAAAATTACAAACAACAGAGGATATGAATAGAACAGAATAAAAGAACAAAAAAAGGAAAAAGAAGAAAAGAACAAGGAGAAAGAAAATGACAATGAATAAAAGAGAAAATATTATAAAGGGAAAATCGATTAAATAGGTTTCATTTATAATTATTTGCTGATAAAAAGAAAACAAAGAAAAGTGTATGAGGGAATATTTTATTTTAAGACTGACTGACTGACTGACTGACTGACTGACTGACTGACTGACTGACTGACTGACTGATAGACTGACTGACTGACTGATAGACTGACTGACTGACTGATAGACTGACTGACTGACTGACTGACTGACTGACTGACTGATAGACTGACTGACTGACTGATAGACTGACTGACTGACTGATAGACTGACTGACTGACTGACTGGCTACATAATTGACAATGTAACTTTAGCATGAATTAAAACGAGGAGCTACTGACAACAACAACAACAACAACAACCCAGAGAGAGAGAGAGAGAGAGAGAGAGAGAGAGAGAGAGAGAGAGAGAGAGAGAGAGAGAGAACGAAAGGCGGAAAGAAAGAGAGGAAGAATAAAGGAATGAATATAAGAAAAAACGAAAAGAAAACGATTAGAGAGAGAGAGAGAGAGAGAGAGAGAGAGAGAGAGGAGGTAAGAATTCCTCAGGTGTGAAAGATGTTAATGTGGTAATTACTTAGTGGGAGGTGTGCAGGTGTGTCCTCCTCCTCCTCCTCCTCCTCCTCCTCCTCCTCCTCCTCCTCCTCCTCCTCCTCCTCTTCCTCCTCCTCCTCATACAAAGGCTCCAGGGTAAGGGTGCTCAGCGTTGGTCTGGACGTGTCTTAACTTGTCCCGGCGAAGCGCATTTCACCCCCCCCTTCCCCCTCCTCCCCCTCCTCCCCAACCTGCTTAATATACCCCTTCGCTACCCCCCCTTGCTTCCCCCTGGTTTCTCTGTTCCCCCTGCCTCCCCTTGCCTTCCCCTGCTTCCCTGTGCGTCCTTGCTTAATGCCCCCAGTCTGGATTTTTTTCCCTGTTTATTTTTATTTTATTTTTTTTATTCTCTGTTTTCCCTTCTACTTTGCCTCCCCTGTTCCCTGTTTTACCCTCCTCCTCCTCTTCTTCTTCGCCTCTTTCCCTTACTTCCTCGTCCTCTTCCTCCTCCTCCTCTTCTTCGCTTTCTCTTCCTCTTCCATTTACCTTCTCTACTTCTCCTCCTCTCTCTAACCGACCCGACTCTTCATTTCTCCCCTCCTCCTCCTTATCCTCCTCCTCTTCCTCCTCCTCTTCTTCGCTTTCTCTTCCTCTTCCATTTACCTTCTCTACTTCTCCTATCTCTAACCGACCCGACTCTTCTTTTCCCTCCTCCTCCTCCTCCTCCTCCTCCTCCTCCTCCTCCTCCTCCTCCTCCTCCTCCTCCTCCTCTCTCTAACAACCTGACTCTTCATTTCTCCTCCTTCCTGTCCTCCTCCAATGCCTTCCAAGAGGGTGTCGAAGCCTATTAACAATATTAAGTGTTTTTCTTTTGTTTCTTTTAGGCTTAATTTTTTATCTAACTTTTTAGGACTAAGGTCGAGTGTTTGAAAATGTTGATGCACTTTTTTTCGTCTTCATTTGTTGTTGTTTTTTTTGTTGTTTTTCATTCGTTATGTTCAAGGTTCATATATGCGTTTTGCTTTTTGCTATGAGAGAGAAATCGATATATACCTCGTTTTTTCTTTATTATAACCAAACACTTAAATTAACACACACACACACACACACACACACACACACACACACATTCAAACAAGTAAACACACACACACACTAACAATCAGCCCTACCTCCCTCCTTCCTACCCCCTCCTACCCCCTACCTACCTCCCCTCCTTCCTGGGTCGTAATTTAAAACATTTCGTCGCCCAAGTTCACATATTTGACATGGCTTTCGTAGGAGCTGTAGGCTTTTCCAGAGGTAGTTTCATGACCCTGGTGGTAGTTTGACCCTTCTTCTGTGCCATGAACCTTAAAAAACACTCATGAAAACCCGATTGATCCCCTTTTGACCTTTAAAAATAGTTGATATGAGAAGGGATGGGGTCTTAAAATGCGGCCCCTACCCCCTCCTACCCCCTACCTACCTCCCCTCCTTCCTATCTCCTTTCCCCTCCTAGCTCCCCACCTATCTCCCCTCCTCTTCCCTCTACCACCTCCTATTCACCCTATCTCCCCTCCTTTCCTCTCCCTTCACCCCATGCATCCTGTAAACAACTATCTATTAGATAATTAGATGACCCAGAAAAATATTCTCCTTGAAACCGAAAAAGCGAAAGGAGGAAGAGGAGGAGGAAGAGAAGAGGAAGGAGGAGAAAGAGGACGAAACTGGGAGGAGGAGGAGGAGGAAGAAGAGACTGGAGGAGGAGAGTGAAGGTTTCCTAACGGTCACTCAGTCCACAAAAATATTATGATGACCTTTACTACGTGTGTGTGTGTGTGTGTGTGTGTGTGTGTGGGTGGGTGTTGGGTGGTCACTGACACTATTTATTAACGAAGGCTGAGTTTGAAGGTCCATTTTGGTTACTGATGCGCAGGTTAGGTTACTTTTGATGGGGTCTGGATAGGTTACTTTACAAGGCTTTTTTCAACTTAATATTTTTTTTTTGTCATTGAGCGGTTTCCTTTACTGTAAAAAAAAAAAAACAATAAATAAATAAATAAATGCTCTGAAGTGTCATATTAAGCAGAGGAGTATTTTAAGTAGCGAGTGATATGAACAGTCTAGTCGTGTGTGTGTGTGTGTGTGTGTGTGTGTGTGTGTGTGTGTGTGTGTGTTAGTCTACGCTAGCAAACTCCCTTTACCTGAGTACCTTCTAATTGATGGCCCGAGGCGCTTCATTACCTGAGTGGCTGCCAGGGAGAGCGAGTAAGAGAGAGCGACGGTATATATATCAACGTGTCTCAGTGTAGCATATTCATTCCCCGCTTGTTTCTATAATCTTCATCTTGGTTCCTTTCGTCCTCCCCTTCGCTTTCCTTCCTTCCCCTTTACCCAATCCCTCTGTGTAGTTCCTGCCTCCTATGTCCAGTTTTTTTCTTCTTCCTGTTCTTTCATTTCTTTTACTCCTCCTCCTCCTCCTCCTCTTACTCCTTCTCCTCCTCCTCCTCCTACTCTTTCTCATTTTCTTTTTCCTTTTTTCTCGAGTTTTCTCTTTTTTTATTTCTCTTCCTCCTCCTCCTCCTACAACTACTACTACTACTACTACTACTACTGCTACTACTACTACTACTACTATTACTACTACTACTACACCTACTACTGCAGCTGCTACATACAATTTTACAGCCGCTCTCTTCAATATACCGGTCTATCATGGTCCTGTCCAATTCTAGGTAGCGACGTGACCTCTGCCGACCCCTAGTGTGGAGGTCACCTTGCTCCCCTTCCTTCCTCTCCGCTCTAATCCCCTCTAAAAGTGCATCAAGTAAATCAAGAAAAATGCGTCGATTAAATTTTCGGTAAAAAATAATTTGAAAAAGAAACTTCTTCAAACAACTTCAAGAAGGGTAGAAGAGTGGTTAGCCTGATTGTTCCTCTCTCCCTCTCTCTCTCTCTCTCTACTCCTCTAAAAATAGCGCGTTAGTAAAATTAATAAAGAAAACACAAATGAGATTAAAATATCGCTAAACACAATTAAAAAAAACTACTATTACTTTAGACTCCCTGCCTCCTCTCCTTAAAAAAATAGTACCTAAGAAAACATTGGCAGTCCTTGTTCGCTTTAGCAGGAGCAGCGCCTAGCGGGCCTTTTGGTTCTTATTGACTGCCTGTGTTCGTTACCGTAAAAACAGAAGAAAAAACATATATATATATATATATATATATATATATATATATATATATATATATATATATATATATATATATATATATACATGGGCCATGTGTAAGTGAGTACAGAGTAATTAGGAGTGAAATTATTGCACAGTTTTCCTGTGCTGGCGTGTGTGGCGGCGGTGCGCGGAGAAGTACTCAGGATAATCACTGCAGCGGCGCCTCGGTGTCGTCGGAGGGGGCTCCGGGGCCGCCCCACATGCTGACGTTTACCATGATCCTGTGGTCAGTGTCGCCGGGGGGCGATGGCGGCGCCACATCGTCGCTGGCGCGGGTTTCAACGGGCGTCATCTTGAAGAAGGCGCTGCCGTGGTACTCGCCGCTGAGGTAGGGCACGGCCAGCACCCACAGCTCCTTGCGGTAGCAGGCCAGCACCAGGTAGAGGAGGTGCTCGGGCTCCTGCTGCACGCTGGGCACCACGCCGGCCACCAGGAAGTTCCCGTGGTGCGTCTTCACCTCGCCCTTGTGTGTGTCCCAGTTGTTCTGGTACGCCAGCAAGTAGTTGGCGGCGGGCTGCAGCTTCAGGTAGTCCAGGATGCCCGGCTGCACGGGGCTCACGGTAACGCTGCGGTTGCCCGCGTGGTCGATCCACTGGCCCACCACGGGGCAGTCGGGTCTACCCTCGGGGTACCCCGCCCCCAGACGCAGCTGAACGGCCAACACGAGCAACCAGATCAGCTTCATTCCGAACATTAAAAAAACTCGCGCGATATCAAAGGAAATAAAATCTTTCGTATTTCCGTTTATAAAGAGTCGGCAGACCTTATAATATTGACGCAGCCGGCGCCGCTCGGCGAGGCGGTGTGTGCACAGGTCTGACGCGTAAGGAACATCAAGAAAACAGGATGTAATGGCTGACATCCCACCGGTGCTGTGTATTCCGGTAGTGAGGCCATCAACGCTTTAGTATGGGGACGAGGAGGAGCGAAGGGACGAGGCAGCAGCAGCACAGCAGCTCAGCGCAAGCTTAGCGTGAGCCCTGCACCTTTTTTTTTTTACTCAAGCCGACATTGTACATCCAAATGTACCCAAGTGTACTCAATGCACACGAACATGTACTGTCCTCGCCTGTCCCTCCCACGGCTCCCCAGGCCCTCCCCGAGTAGCAATGACAAGGCCACCAAAGTCTGAGTCTCGCCCTGTAATTGCTCCCCGACATCACCACGGCATGCATTTTCATGTTCCCACGCACACAAGCAATGATCCGCAGACAAGTAATCTTTACCCGAGCTTCATTATGGTGAACGAGGAAAGTTTAAACGTTTAAACGCCAGGAGTAACCGCAACCGCCCTCGCCCAGGGATAAGCGTGACGGATACCTCACAGCCACATGTGGGTGCCCCATATTAACAAGATCCGTCTCGTTAGAGCCGCCCCTTCCCGCGCTGTGACGCAAGACGTAGAGGAGGACGCTCACCCACCAAGACGCTGATCGCAACACATGATTTACACCCACTACCCACGGACTGCTAAACACAGCGAGGGCGTGAGGAGAATGGCCGCCCAGCCCTGTCCATTACGCCCTTAGGTATGAGCCCAGCGTGCCCAACCCCGCACTACAGACCATGAAACAACCCCAACACTCCTCCCTCAAGCCAAAGACGAGCCGCAATCCCTCCCCCAACCCCCAAACCCCACAGCAATCAGCGCCCATCCCTGCCCGCAGCGCCACACCGGACTTGTCGCCGCGCGGAGAATCAGCGGCGCGGAGTGAGCCTGGCCTCCCTGGGGCTCGATAATATGCTAATTTAATTTAGAAGGGAGAGGTGTTCATAACGGCAGGTTAATCAAGGGTGCTACCCCCCCACGCTCTCTATACCCTCTCCCTCCCCCCTCTACTCCCCCTCCCCCCGCCCTCTACACCCCCTCCTCTCCCCCTCTAGTCTTTTTTCGCCTCATTCCTTCCGTTTCCCTCCTATACCACCTTTTCTCGCTTAACTTTCCCTCTCTTTCGTTCCCTTTCCCCTTCGCTTGTCACCCCATCCCTTCCCCCTTCTCGCCTGGCCTCTCCCCCTCTTCCCCTTCTTCCCCTTTCCAACCCGCCCTCCTCTTCCTCAACACCCCTTTCCTTTTTTCCTCATCCCTTAATAACTAATGACTTGCCTCCCATTTCCCTCTTTCTTCACCCCTATTTTTCCATTTTCCCTCCCCCTCTTTCCCTTCTTCCTCATTTTCCTCTCCCGTCCTCTCCCCTCTTCCTACCTTATTCCGCAATGATCTCTTGATACATACTCTCTCTCTCTCTCTCTCTCTCTCTCTCTCTCTCTCTCTCTCTCTCTCTCTCTCTCTCTCTCTCTCTCTCTCCGCCCCCTCCCTTATCTCGACCATAATGAAAAACAAACTAAGCCCTCGTCCTC
>NC_066553.1:1500993-1533493 GCF_024679095.1 Eriocheir sinensis
CTTTATACATCACAGAATACCCAGGTACGTGCTTCTGTTAGGCAAATATACGTATAGCAAGTCAGTATTAATAAATTTACCTGGGCGAATTTTACGTTAGGGAAATCTTGCTTTTTAATTAGTCTACCCTCTTATGCTATTTAGTCCATTACAGCCAGCCTTCTTATCCTACGCTTATACATCATAGAATACCCTTACGTTTAGGAAATCTTGCTTTTTAATTAGTCTACCCTCTTATGCTATTTAGTCCATTACACCCAGTCTTACTTCCCTTCACATAATACCTATATAGTACGCCTTTGTGTTAGGTAAATTCACGTGAACCAAGTCTTCATTAGGAAAATTTACCCTGGGCCAAATTCACGTTAGGGAAATTTCAGGTAACGGGTAAATTCCGGCGGCGAGCCTTTGGAGAGCAGGCGAATCGAGTTTAATCCACAGGTGAGCTTTAGTTACCTGCCTATGGCCCCCAGGTGCTGTTAAGGGCCCGTGATGCTACCGACACTAACACGCGCCGCTCTCACGCCTCCGAGCACACACACACACACACACACATACACACACGGGCTATTCTTTCGGTTACACATTCTCTCTCTCTCTCTCTCTCTCTCTCTCTCTCTCTCTCTCTCACACACACACACAAGCGCTATTCTCTCTCTCACACACACACACACACCTCCCTCGTTTTATAAGACTTTCAGAACGAGATTAACTTAACATAGCGTCAAGTAAGCTTAGGGAGGCCTCATCTTTACGTTTTCATAAGTTTACCATGAATTAAGAGAACTGGAGGAGGGGTGACGGGGGAGAGAAGGGAAGAGGAGGGGAGAGACAAGGAGGGGGGGGAGCGGTGAAGGTGGGAGAAAGGGGGAGGGGTAGACAAGGAAAAGGGGGGAGGCGGGAGAAAAAAGGGAAGGAAGGGGGAGGAAGGAGGGGACAGGGGAGAATAGAGGAAGACAAGGGAGAGGGAAGAGCTAAGGAAGACTTATTAAGGTTAACGATTTAACGACGCAAAAAAGGAAGCAACATATCCCAGCCAAGAGGTGCTTCAAGGGAGGTCATTAGTGGTCTATCTCGAATAATTATCCACTTTCCATGATTATCCTTATTACATCTGAGTCTGCCTTTAAATAAAACAATAAGATAATTAGTGGGATTACTATATCAATTACGTATCTGGTTATTGCTTTTTTTTACTGTCATATTCCATTACAAACTAGTCAAACACAACTCAAGCGCTCTCCTCCCCTCCCTTCCTCTGAGAGCCGAGTGTCTAGCCCACTGGCGGCGCGAGAACCTGCAGAATCCAACGCGTTGTCTCTGTGGCGCAGCAGCACATGTCAGAGTTTGTTCCATGTAGCGGCGTATATGGGTTCTTATACATATCCTGGTGTCCTGTGTGTGTGTGATGTGTGAGCATCCTGTAGTCCCAGGTCAATATAATATATATATAACAATGCATGCAAAAAAAAAAAAATATATAATAACGCTAGGCTTTCTTTCGTTTCTTTTTTTTTCTTTCTTCTCCCTGCCTAAAAAAAAAAAAAAAAAAAAAAAAAATAAAACTCCCACCACCCTCCGCCTCCTCCTTTTAAACCAGTACTGAATCCTTACCAAATACGGGTAGCAATAGTGTGTCCCAGATATCAGGTCACGCAACAAAGAGCACATGCAACCAAAGTCCGTTTCATTCCGTCTGTCCACTCGTGAACGTGGATGTGGCACCTGCGCCCCCTCCGGCCCCTCCCTTCTCAAGCAATAGCCTACTGATCCTTAGGTAACGTGTGTAGTTAGTGCCTCAGCCAACATGGAACATTAGGCGATAAATAAAGAGTAGTTAACCTTTTGTAAGCATATATAATCACTAAAAAGGCTTACCAACAAGTACTATTAAGCCAAGCACCACTTCGCCCCTCCCCGCACCCATTCCCTAATATAGTCAATCCTGATAAACCTAATGCTATACAGTCTCCAAGCCAACAGGTCATACAACACAAAGCATGGAACAATAGGCGATTAATAAAGAGTAGTTAACCTTTTAAAAGCATATCTAAACAATAAAAAGCCTTACCAAAAACTACTGTTAAGCCAAGCGCCACTCACACACTTCGCCCCCCCCACCCCCGCACCCACTCCCTCATATAGCAATTCTAATACAACGCCAAAAGCTATTCAGTCTCCAAGCCAACAGGTCATAGGAAGCACACAAAATAGCACAATAAGTCATATATAAAAACAGAAAACCGTCTTCCTCTTGAAATTCTCTATAACAATTACGAGCCAACCACCACTTACTCCCTCCGGTTCTCGTTACTTAAGCAATCCTAATCCTCACGTAATGTCTAAAACTAAAACAAATCTTAACCCAACACGCCATACAAGAGAAAATGACACTATAGCTATTACGTAAGATCAAGAAGCTGCCTACCTTTTCAAATTATTACACCACTAACTAGCCTATCACCTTTCAACACGCCATACAACAGAGAAAATGACACTATAGCTATTACGTAAGATCAAGAAGCTGACTACCTTTTCAAATACCACTAACTAAATAGCTTACCACCTTTCAACACGCCATACAAGAGAGAAAATGACACTTTGGCTATTAAGTAAGATAAAGAAGCTGACTACCTTTTCAAATTATAACACCATTAACTAGCCTATCACCGTTCAACACGCCATACATCAGAGAAAATGACACTATAGCTATTACATAAGATAACGAAGCTGCCTACCTTTTCAAATACCACTAACTAAATAGCCTACCACCGTTCAGCCTCTCCGACACCTCCCTCGTTTAGCCACACTAGTCCTTACGTAATGTCCGAAGCTATGCAGTCTCCAAGCCATTAACTCTCACAAAATACCACAATAAGTCGTAGAAAAAGAAAACCAGAAGAAAAGTTTAACGAAAGAACTAACCCCCCCCCTCACCTCCCTCCCTCCCTCCCTCTCCTCCTATCACCATTTCAACCCAGCAACACTCACCACAAGTCCTTCACTTTCCACATAAACACAGATAAAATGTCACACTAGATAATACATAAACGATAAAGTCTACAATATAAAATCAAACACGGTAAAATCAAGAACCAATATGGCTGCCCTTCACCCCCTCCCTCCCTCCCTCCTTTATTCATTATTTCAATCCGTTAACACTCACCCTCCACGTCTCGACTCCTCCTGCCCCTCGCTCGCCTTCGTCGTCGCCTCCTGCACGGTAAACTTGCCCCGGGGTACGCCAAAGAACCCCACGCCCCAGGCAACACTCTCCCTCTGCCCGCCTCTCCCCGTCCCCGCCAGGTGTCTCCCCCTCCTCCCATGCGTCCCCAAGTTCTCGTACTCAGCTCAATGTATTTACCAGTTTCTACGTATTCACTATCACATCCTAATAGATAACGGTACCATATGAAACCTCGTCAAAGAAAACCTTATTATCGGTGTTGTTTATTCGAGTGAAAGTGATAAATCTAAGTTCCTAGGGCGTCTGATTATATCGTAGTTTAGTGTAGCTGTCGCGCATCTGATAATGCTCACCCAACCTCACTCAATGTAAAAGTCTACCTAACCTCAGTGTTCCCGGATACCAGATCCATCCAGAGTGATTATACATGGTTATTCTACGTATAGAATACCGTCATTTAATCCCTTATCGATATTAAATGCCTGTAAAGGTAGTTAATGTTATAGAAAAATCGACACAATGACAACTATGCATGTAAGACTGTCTGGCTGCCGCTTAGCCTACTCGCTTTTGTCATCTCCTTAAGACAAAATATAATACCTCCACCTGTAACTATATATAAAGGTTCAGTAGATGCAAGTAAGGTATAAACAAACGATACCCACGCTGTGTGCTGGAAGGCTAGGATTCAGCACTACCAACAGGAGGATTCAGTACTACCAACAGGAGGATTCGGTTTCTCTTGTTTCGACTACATGATGCAATTTCTCTTTCCGCTTCCGTGTGGTTGTTGGTATCCAGTTACTACTATTACTATGTTAAGCTATTACTATTATGACAGACACTAGCTTCGGCCATGCTCCCGTAAACCGCAGACAAACTAAAATAAAACAAGATACATAGACATCTACTTCGTATCAGCCAAGAAACTCGAAATATCCGTGAAGCAATAGCCTACTTATGTCCTCCTTGCTAATCGATCCCTCCATCCCTTCCCAGTCACGTCTCATTACTAACAGACGCATCTTGCTTACTAACTAACGGGGAGCGTACACCAGGGGGCACGTTGCTTCACTCACTTGCCGCCTCCACCCCCGAGCCCGACCATCCAACCCCCCTCGAGCAAGCCTCCTCGTAGCTACCCATCCATCCCATTTCTGGCGTTAAGTATGATATTCTCGCCGCTAATTCAATAACCTCATCCCTTCCCCAGTCACGTCTCATTACTAACAAACTTTCGTCATATAATATTGCCGTTTCACATCTATTTCAGGCTTTCCACGCTTCATCCGCAACGCTACATTCCACCATTCCTCGGGGCAGTCTAGCAGGGGGGTGGATGGGAGTGCGCGAGGGGAGGAAATGATAGAATAGGGTAACAGAGGGGTAGGGGAGTGTGTGGAGGGAGGGAAGGGGATGGGTTGGACAAGCCTGCAAAGAGTAGGGAGGAGAAAGTGTGTGTGGAGGAAGAGAGAATGGGAAGGACAGGCCAGCAGAGGGAAGGAGACTGTGTCTGTGTAGAGGGGAGGGAGTTAGGCAGGAGAGACTTGCAGGGCAGCAGAGGGACGGGGACTGTGTCTGTGTGTGTGTAGAGGGGAGGGAGTTAGGCAGGAGAGACTTGCAGGGGGAGGAGATGAAAGGGAGTGAGTGTTTGGAAGGGGAATGGGTACGACAGGCCAGCAGAGGGAAGGGGAATGTGTCTGTGTAGAGGGGAGGGAGTTAGGCAGGAGAGACTTGCAGGGGGAGGAGATGAAAGGGAGTGTGTTTGGAAGGGGAATGGGAAAGACAGGCCAGCAGAGGGAAGGGGAATGTGTGTGTGTGTGTAGAGGGAAGGGAGTTAGGCAGGAGAGACTTGCAGGGGGAGGAGATGAAGGGGAGTGAGTGTTTGGAAGGGGAATGGGTAGGACAGACCACGGCTCGACTCGGCTGTCTTGCTCCGAACTCGGGAAACAATATATTTTAAGCTACAGTCCAACGATGCCAGATTGTCGTACTCAGAAGCTTATATTTCCCGACCTCCTACCCCAAAACTGTCTTCTGGGCTCCAATAACGAAACTCATTTATAGTTATCGTTAAAGGAGTTAGATTCTGATGTTTCTTGGCAGTAAATACTATGCTCTGAGTACGACAATCTGGCAACGCGCCGCAACAGTTCCCACACGTAAATTCAACAACACGCCGCTAATTCTGGTTCTCGAAACATGGTATAAATGAGTATGATGACGCGCGGGTCGAGTTCAAACCAAGGAAATGAGATGATACAGAAACAGCTTCCACATCACCTATAAATTTAATTACGACCGCAGCAGTAACAGGAGCACCGCCACCACCGCCCCGTGTCAGGCTTATAAAACACGACGGGGAACTCTTTATTATTTATAGCGTACGTGTGTGTGTGTGTGTGTGTGTGTGTGGTTCGGGGAAAGTAAGGTAGAAATATGATGGTTTTTAAATTTAATTGCACCAACTTCACGGAACCACGATGTCATTTATCCAGGCAGAAAAAGGGGACGCCTGAAATTAAACCCAACACTTACTTACCACTTGTTCGTTATGTAGTGTGTGTGTGTGTGTGTGTGTGTGTGTGTGTGTGTGTAAGGGAGAGGGGAGAGTGGGGGGAAGGACCTTCATGTAACAAAACCAACATTAAAGTGGATTGCTATCTCTTTCTTCTTGTTATCTTGCTTCTAGGAACATCGAAGCGAGCACAATGCCATCAGACCAACTACTAAAGGGAAAAAATAATTGCACATAAATCATACTCGCTTAGACTAATGAGTACTCGTGATGGAAAAATAACATTAGTGCTTATCTGTGAAGTACTCTTACCTTTCCGCACATTTTGGAAGGGCGGTGGCTGAGTGGTCATCGTGTTGGTGCGGTGATATGGAGGACACGAGTTCGAGTCCCGTCCGCGGCCACGAGCTGACAATTTTGTTTTGTTTTCTGTTTTTTTCTTACAACAAAGGAGACAGCCGAGTTATCACCGAGTGGCCTAAGACTACCCACATGCTCCCCTGATGACCGTCTATCAACCCGGACTTAGCGAAACTATTTAAAGAGGGACAAGGGGAGCTCCATGGAGGGCAGTATGAGCCAAGCAAGAATGGCGACACTATAAAAACATTTGTCTGTGCCACTAACTAACTAGGGCAGAAAAGGTCAAACAAAGAGGAAAATATTGGTCTCTCTCTCTCTCTCTCTCTCTCTCTCTCTCTCTGAACGCCTCGCCTGAGTTGTATCACCCGAGAAACAGCATCAAACGCTCTTCCAAAGTCCAAGTTTGGCTGTCTCCTCCTCACTCACACTCACGACTCCTTAGACCAAACTATCCCGGCCAAACTATCAGAAACTCTCTCTCTCTCTCTCTCTCTCTCTCTCTCTCTCTCTCTCTCTCTCTCTCTCTCTCTCTCTCTCTCTCTCGTCATTTCTTTATTAATAGATAACGAATAAAAATCCATACAACGAAAAACACACTGATACATTAAGTTAGGAGTGTTGCAGATCAATAGTTTACACAGAAAACATGGCAGAGAAAAACTATATTAAAGAAAACTGAACATCCGTCCTTCCTCTGTCTGTATTTCCTCCTGCCTACGACTTACACGCTTCCAAGAGGGCGGGTGGGGGGGAGGGGGGGGGATGATCAAGACAACTATAAAAAAAACATACCAGGGAAGAAAAACAAATAAAACAAGCCATCCATCCTTCATTTGTCTTTTATTTCCTCCTGCCTACGACTTCAACATCAAGGGAGTGCTAACGTAAGCTAAAGAAAGGATTGCTATAGAGAAAAATAGCCTAACCATCATTTTATACTGTCAAGTTAACGTGACTTCGATTAAGATATGGCAACCTAAGGACGAGAGTGGGGTGACTTAAGCTAAATAGAGGATTGCTATAGGAAAAACAGGCTTCCCATCATCTTATACTGACAAATTTACGTGACTTCGATTAAGATATGGCAACCGAAGGACGAGAGGGGGTGACTTAAACTAAATAGAGGACTGATATATGAAAAAACAGCCTTACCATCATCTTATACTGACAAATTTACGTGACTTCGATTAAGATATGGCAACCTAAGGACGAGAGGGGGTGACTTAAGCTAAACAGAGGACTGATATATAAAAAAAACAGCCTTGCCATCATCTTATACTGTCAAATTAACGTAACTTCGATTAAGATATGGCAACCGAAGGAAGAGTTAGGTGACTTAAGTTAAATAGAGGATTGCTATAGAAAAAACAGGCTTACCATCACCCCGTATCCACCCCATCGCAAAAGCCTCTCAGAAAAGCACAAAATCGCCATGAACGTAAAAATGTCATAGAAGTTCAGAAAGGAGAGAGAGAGAGAGAGAGAGAGAGAGAGAGAGAGAGAGAGAGAGAGAGAGAGAATGGAGCAAGTGGTGTTGTTCTTTTTCTTGCTTTTTTTTATTAATTTTTTTGCATCTCGTGACCTCGTTTCCTCCTCGTGTCAGGCCGTTGCCAGGAATTGTAAAAAAAAAAGTAAGATTCCCTATTTCTGTTTTCCTCCTTTTCCAACTTTCCTCTTACTTTTCTTACTTTTCTTCTTCTATTCCTTTATTTTTTTCTTATTCTTCCTTTCCTCGTAAAAAAAAAGAGATTACTTATTTTCTGGTCTTCTCTCTCAACTTTCTTTTTGCTCTTTAAACTTATTTTCTTCCCTTTCTTTCTCTTTTTTTTACTTTTCTTAATCTGCTACTATTAATACCAGCACCATTTTTACTACTACTACTACTACTACTACTACTACTACAACTACCACTATTACCATTAAGTCTAAGAATCGGATACCTTTTTAAATGCAAGACTTAATTTTCATCTTTAAATCTCTCTATCTCTCCATCTATTTCTATCAATCTACCTATCTATCTATCTAATTATCAATATATCTACCCATCTCTACCCTAAGCGTGACTGACTAAGCTACTTCAAACACCCAATACATACACAAAAAACAACAACTACCATCAGCGTATTTTTCCACCCCGTTAAAAAGAGAGAATGCAAAGGAAAACACACACACACCAAACATAAGAAGAGAAAAATACGCGCTAGCCAAATGCCGCTCCGGGGGGGAAAGGGAGCAAGAAAAAGCCCAGTCAAGGAAGTTTCAAGTATGCAAAGCCGCTGGTGTCCTTGTCGAAGAAGTGCCCTTCCTCCCGCTGGTCTTTCCCTCCTCCTCCTCCTCCTCCTCCTCCTGAAAGCGGTGAAGTTCTAGAAAAGTGGGGCGGAAAAAACGTTGCCAGCTGAAACGAGGAAAATGATATAGAGAAAGAAAGGAATGCGTAGGAAATAAAGACAGAAAAGGGGAGGAACAGAAGAAGGAACATGAGGAAGGAGAGATAGGCAGCTAAAACGTTGAAAATAAAAGAAAAAAAGAGTGCAAATGTAGGAAAGAAAGAAGGAAAAGAGAAGAGGTATAGGAAAGAGAAGGAGGAAGACTGATAAAGAAAAAAAGTTATTAGCTGAAACAAAGAAAATGATAAAAATATAAAATAACAGCAAATGTAGGAGAGGAAAAGGAAAGAGAGGAGTGGTTAAAGAAAGACGAGGAGGAGGAGGAGGAATAAGGTAAAAACATCGCCTTCTGAAACGTGAAGAGAATAGAGAAAAGGAGAGTGTGAAAAATGGCATATATAGGAAAGAAAGCGAAAAAAAAGAAGGAAAGAATGGAAGGAGGAGAGAGAGAGAGAGAGAGAGAGAGAGAGAGAGCAAATGTAGGAAAGGAAGAGAGAAAAAGGAGAAAGAGAAGGAGGAACAGAAGGAGAAGCAATAGGGAAAATGTGGTCAGCTGGAACGTGGGAAATAAAAGAGAGAAATAAAGCGAATGTGCAAAAAATGTTAATTATAGGGAGGAAAGAGGAGAAGGAAGAGGAGGAAAAAGAAGAGAGTGACAGCTGAGGACCACCTGTTTCTTCTTCATCTTCTTCTTCTTTTTTCTGTTCTGTTCTTTTTCTGTTCTGTTCATGTTGTGTTGTGTTGTGTTGTGTTGTGTTGTGTTGTGTTGTGTTGTGTTGTGTTGTGTTGTGTTGTGTTGTGTTGTGTTGTGTTGTGTTGTGTTGTGTTATGTTATGTTATGTTATGTTATGTTATGTTATGTTATGTTATGTTATGTTGTGTTATGTTATGTTGTGTTATGTTGTGCTATGTTACGTTACGTTAGGTTATGCTGTGTTATGTTGGCTTATACTGTATTGTGTTGTGTTGTGCTGTGTTATAATTTAACATAGTTATGCTATGTTATGTTATGTTATGTTATGTTCCTTTTTCTTTTTCTTTTTCTTCTTTTTCTTCTACTTATTTTTCTTCTTCTTCTTTTTCTGCTTCTTCTTCTTCTTCATCATCATCATCATTTTCATAATATTTTTAATCATCATCATCTCCTCCTCCTCTTCCTCCTCCTCCTCTTTACAGCGAGCCACCCGAGTCTACACCTCTATGGAAGCTCTCCCTCCTCTCTCCCTCCCCCTCTCCCTCCCTCTTCCCTCTTCTCTCTCTCTCTCTCTCTCTCTCTCTCTCTCTCTCTCTCTCTCTCTCTCTCTCTCTCTCTCTCTCTCTCTCTCTCTCTCTCTCTCTCTCTCTCTCTCTCTCTCTCTCTCTCTCTCTCTCTCTCTCTCTCTCTCTCTCTCTCTCTCTCTCTCGTCCCTCCTCGCCCTTCTCTCCTACTCTTGAATTTCCTTCCACGATTAAAACAAAACTGTAAGACGAGAGATAATACCAACACAATCTATCTATCTGTCTATCTATCTACCTATCTATCTATCAGTGTTTACGTCTGTGTCTGTTATCTAGTATTATATTCTTAGCTTCCTCTCCTTAACAAACAGAGACAGAAGAAGAGACAGAGACACAAGGAAACACACATACTGAGAGATAGATAGATAGAGAGAGAGAGAAAGGGCGTAGCGGGGGTAATCTTCCAACAGCATCCCGCCGGGTATAGAGTGAGTCATTTATCTCTAGGCGATGCTGAGGCGATGAAAGGGGAATGGAGGCGTCTAATTATGCCTCGCTAATATGTTCGTCCTCGTGGGGTTACCTGGAGCAAGGAGACAGGTGTGTGTGTGTGTGTGTGTGTGTGTGTGTGTGTGTGTGTGTGTGTGTGTGTGTGTGTGTGTGTGTGTGTGTGTGTGTGTGTGTGTGTGTGTGTGTGTGTGTGTGTGTTCTAACCTCTCCTTCATTCTTCCTTCCTTCCTTCTTTTCCTTCCTCTTTCTTCCTCCCTCTTCTAATCCCCCCCCAACCCCCCCTCATCGTTCGTTTCTCTCCCTATCCTTCCTTCCTTCCTTCCTCTGTGCCTGGCTTTTCTTTTTCTTCTTGTTTTCTTTTCTCCTCCTTTTCCACTTTTTTAATCTTTTCCTGTCTTCTTCCTATCCTTATCCCTATCATTTTCCATTTCTCTTTCACCTTCTTCTTCTTCACACTTTCACCCTCACTGTCTCTCACTTTCTTACTCTCTCTCCTTCTCGTTTCTCTTTCTGCGTCAGCTGTCACAAATCTCTTTCTCTCTCTTTCTCTCTCTTGCTCTCGCTCACATTTCCACGGTAGACTTTTATTGCTATCTCCACCTCTCTCTCCCTCCCTCTCTCCCTCCCTCCCTCCCTACCTGCCCAGCCTCGCATCCAGATATAATATAGATAGACACAACGCAACACGACATCTGGCCAGCGAACATCCGTCAGTGGTGTGTTTTATCGAGTGTGTTTGTGTGTGTGTGTGTGTGTGTGTGTGTGTGTGTGTGTGTGTGTGTGTGTGTGTGTGTGTGTGTGTGTGTGTGTGTGTGTGTGTGTGTGTGTGTGTGTGTGTGTGTGTGTGTGTGTGTGTGTGTGTGTGTGTGTGTGTTGTGTGTGTGTGTGTGTGTGTGTGTGTGTGTGTGTGTGTGTGTGTGTGTGTGTGTGTGTGTGTGTGTGTGTGTGTGTGTTCTAACCTCTCCTTCATTCTTTCTTCCTTCCATCTTTTCCTTCCTCCTCCTTCCTCCCATTCTTCCTCCCTCCTCTTATCCCCCCTCCTCCTCCTCATCGTTCGTGTGTGTGTGTGTGTGTGTGTGTGTGTGTGTGTGTGTGTGTGTGTGTGTGTGTGTGTGTGTGTGTGTGTGTGTGTGTGTGTGTGTGTATGTGTTGATTTTTTTTTTTCAATATTCTCTCTTTCTCTATCAATACTCTGTTATGTTTATTCTTTTTTATTTTCCCTTTCTCATTTTTTATTTCTTCTATTTCCTCTTCCTAATTTCCCTTTTTTTCCTTTTCTTTCTTTTTCTTTCTCTGTTTCCTCTTCCATGGTTTAATATTTTCTTTTTTTTTCCTTTTCATCTTTCTTTCCTCTCGTTCCTTTCCCTTTCCTTACTCCCTCCCTCTCTCTCCCCTCAGTTCTCTCTCACTTTCTCTCCCTTTTTCCCTCCTTCCTTCCCTTACTCCCTCCCTCTCTCTCCCTCTCCCTCCCTCCTCCAACCAAGTTTTCCCTTTTCCCTCCCCTTTCCCTCTTTCCTTTACGCAATCCTCCTCCCTCCCACTCTCTCCCCAGTTTTTTCCCCTCCTTCCCTCCCTTCCTTACCCCCTCCCTCTCCCTCTCTCTCCCTTTTCCCTCCTTCCTTCCCTTACTCCCTCCCTCTCTCTCCCACTCCCTCCCTCCTCCAACCAAGCTTTCCTTTTTCCCTCCCCTTTCCCTCTTTCCTTTACGCAATCCTCCTCCCTCCCACTCTCTCCCCAGTTTTTTCCCTCCTTCCCTCCCTTCCTTACCCCCCCCCGCTCTCTCTCTCCCCCTCTGCCCCCCTCCAGCCTGTTTTCTTTTTCCCTTTTCCAGCTCTAGGTCACACAAGTTCGGCGCGTAATTAAATGCAAACTAGATCACCTCGCCATGACGTAAATATGTGAACCCATATGAATGTTAAGTGCCACGCCCCCCCCCCCCCCGGACCCCAACCCCCTGCCACCCTCTCACATCAAGTCCCCTAACCGCATCCCCGCCCACGCACCCCCCCTCCCCTTTCACCACCTGGCACCCCCTCCTACCAGTGCCACCTCCTTCCCTTCTCTTCTTTCCCATTCTGTTCCTTCCTTCTGTCTTTTCATCCTCCTCCTCCTCTCCCTCCTCTTCTTCTTCATCTTCCTCTGTTCTCTTTCTTTCGCTCATTTTCCTTTCTCTTTTCTTTCTCCCTATCGATATTTTCCCTTATCTTTCCTTCTTCTGTAACCCTTTTTTCCCTTTTTTCCTCTTTTCCTCCTTCCCTCACTTCCTTTAGCTTCATCTTCCCCTTTTCCCTATCTTCCGCTAATTTTCCATTCCTTTTCTTTCTACCTGTCTTTATCTTCCCTTATCTCTCCCCAGCAGGCAAAGCTTCCTACCAGAGACACCTTCTTCCCTAAACCGCTTCCCCCCAACACACACATCAATCTGTTCCCGCCTAACTCACCTCCTTATTTCCCCTTCCACTCACTATAGCTGAAGACCGAGGCAGAAGCAGGATGGAGCTCAGACAGAAGGAAGTGGAAAAGGCTCATCGCGAAGGGGAACTCGTAGCAAACAGAGCCAGCGAAGGAGTCGAAATACAGACCGTGGAAGGAGCAGGAAGGAGCATATACAAAAGGAAGTGGAAATAGGACATCGCGAAGGGGAACTCGTAGCAAACAGAGCCAGCGAAGGAGTCGAATGGAGCTCTGACAGAAGGAAGTGGAAAAAGGTGGGAGAGAACTCTGTATCCAATCATATTACCCACTGTACAGGTGAGGGAGGGAACGGAGCTTAATTCTCTCTCTTGGTCTCTCTGTTTCTATCTCTCAGGTGATCCCATTGATGCTGGAAGAAGACAAAGGAGATGAGCGTTTAAAAAGAGAAGAAGAGAAGATTATCCAGTGATACCCAAGGCTCCTCACTGGTATGCGTAATTCCTTTCTCGTCAAACCCAAATAAGAAGAAGCAGGACGTTATCTAGGCTACGAAGATCAAGGTGAGAGATGGAAGAGGAGGAGAAAGAGGAGAAGGAGAAAGGAAGGAAGGAAAAGTTTGGAAAGTTTCGTTTAGTCGGCGCAACATCTGTGGTCATATACCGGAGAGAGACAGAAGGGGAAGGAATTATAGGAGAAGGGAACAGATCCCAGGAGACGGGACACAACCCCCGATTAATACCTGGTACCCATTCACTGCTGGGTGGACAGGGGCGTAAGGTATCGGAAAAGCCGCACAAATTTTTCCACTCAGCCCGGGAATCGAACCCGGGCTCTCTAGGTTGTGAGCTGAGTGTGCTAACCACTGCACCACGAAGCCCCCAGAGAGAGAGAGAGAGAGAGAGAGAGAGAGAGAGAGAGAGAGAGAGAGATTACGTCACTGCCCGCTAATTAAATGTATGCTTAAAATATATAACACCTGCCGCGGAATTAATCACAAGGACCAGGTAGAGCGAGGCAGCGCGTAGAGGGGGCGGCCAGGTAAACAACAGGTCGCCTTTGTTGTGTTGGTAACGCTGGCGGGGGTGGGATTCTCAGACGCTTCCTTCCGCCTCTCACATAAACAATTTCAAAGCCCCCCAAAAAGATACATCGGGTTTTAATGAGTGTTTTTTTAGGTTCGTGATACAGAGGAAGGGTCAATCTACCACTATAGGGTTATAAAACTACCCCTGGAAATCCACTAACCTCCTACGAAATATGTCTTTAAAAAGTCGAAAAGAAGATAAATCGGATTCTAATAAGTGTTTTTTTTAGGTTCGTGATACAGAGGAAGGGTCAATCTACCACTAGGGTTATAAAACTACCCCTGGAAATCCACTAACCTCCTACGAAATATGTCTTTAAAAAGTCGAAAAGAAGATAAATCGGATTCTAATGAGTGTTTTTAGGTTCGTGATACAGAGGAAGGGTCAATCTACCACCAAGGTCTTAAAAGTACCCCTGGAAATCCACTAAACTCCTACGAAAGCCTTGTCAAATATGTCTTTAAGAGTCAAAATGAAGATAAATCGGATTCTAATGAGTGTTTTTAGGTTCGTGATACAGAGGAAGGGTCAAACTACCACCAGGGTTATAAAAGTACCCCTGGAAATGCACTAGACTCCTACGAAAGCCTTGTCAAATATGTCTTTAAGTCAAAAAGAAGATAAATCGGGTTCTAATAAGTGTTTTTTTTAGGTTCATGATACAGAGGAAGGGTCAAACTACCACCAAGGTCTTAAAAGTACCCCTGGAAATCCACTAAACTCCTACGAAAGCCTTGTCAAATATGTCTTTAAGAGTCGAAAAGGGTTTGTTTTAGGTTCGTGATACAGAGGAAGGGTCAGTCTACCACCAGGGTCTTAAAAGTACCTCTGGAAATGCACAGAACTCCTACGAAAACCTTGTTAAATACGTGAGTTTGGGCACCGAAGTGTTTAAGAATATGACCCCTTCCTCCTTCCATGCCTTCTTAAATTAACTTTTTTTTCCGTTCTCCTCCCTGTTTCTCCATTTCCCTCCCTTCTTCCTTCCCTCCCTACCTCCCTGCATGACACACTCCCTCCTTTTCTCTCTCACTCCCTCCCTCCCTCCATGCTTCCTCAGCCTTTTTTTCCTCCCTTTAATTATTTTCCTCCCCCCCTCCCTGTCTCTCCATTTCCCTCCCTTCTTCCTCCCTGCATGACACACTCCCTCCTTTTCTCTCTCACTCCCTCCCTCCCTCCATGCTTCCTCAACCTTTTTTTCCTCCCTTCCTTTAATTCTTTTCCTTCTCCCCCTCCCTCCCTGTCTCTCCATTTCCCTCCCTTCTTCCTCCCTGCATGACACACTCCCTCCTTTTCTCTCTCACTGCCTCCCTCCCTCCATACTTCCTCAGTCTTTTTTTCCTCCCTGCCTTCCTCCACATCTATATAATTCCTTTCCCTCCCCCCTCCCTGTTTCTCCACCTCAATCCCTCCTCCCTTTCCTCCTTACCTCCCTCAATTTTTCCCTCCCTCCTTTCATAGTTCCTCCTCCTCCTCCTCCTCCTCCTCCTTCACTTCCTTCCTTCCTCACAGTCTGGTAACGTTCACGCTTTTTTCTTTCATTCTTTCTCCGCTTTTCAGTTTTCGGCGGGGACAAAAAAATTCGGGACAAATAAGAGAGAGACTTCGGCGCCTCAGTGAAGGTTCGGCCCGCCATGCACCTGCTCGGCCCCTCCCCCTCTGCCCCCCCTTGCGCCCCCTCCACCCTCCCCCTAATCCTTCCATTAGAGATTTGGGCCCAAGAATATGTAAAAAGTCGCCGGGCTCTCTTTTAAAGGTCCGATTTCCTTCTTTTTTTTTTTTTTTTTTGCATCCAAGTTTGATAAAAATCTCGAATTTCCTCTTTCCCGCCATTTCTGGGATTCCATTTTTTCGTTCTTTCTTTTTCTCCTCCTTCCTTAGCTACCTCCCCTCCTCCCCTCCTCCCACCTGCCCTCTCCCTCCCTTCCTTCATCGTTCTCCTCCTGGTCACCAAAATCTCTCTCTCTACCTCCTCATTTTCTGTTTTTCTTTTCTTTTCTCTTTTTTCTCTCCCTCCGTTTATCGCTTCTTTCATATCTCTCTTTTTTTCACACCATTTACATCATTAATACATATCAACCCCTCTTTTTATCGTCTTTGTGGCATATCCTTTCTCTGTCTGTCTGTCTGTCTGTATCTCTGTCTGTCTGTGTGTCTGTCTGTCTGTCTGTCTGTATCTCTGTCTGTCTGTGTGTTTGTCTGTCTGTCTGTCTGTCTGTATCTCTGTCTGTCTGTGTGTCTGTCTGTCTGTATCTCTGTCTGTCTGTGTGTCTGTCTGTCTGTCTGTTTGTCTGTCTGTATCTCTGTCTGTCTGTCTGTCTGTCTGTCTGTATCTCTGTCTGTCTGTCTGTCTTTGTCTATTTGTAAATCACATTCTCAGACACTTCTATTTTCATAACAAATATTTATCAAAGCCACAAAGGAATTTAAATGATTTCTTATGAGTTCTTTTTAATGTTCTTGGTGCAGCACTCATGTCAAATTATCACTAGGATCATAAAACTACCAGAATATAGTCTCACACACTCTGTCTACCTGTCTCTATATCTACCTGTCTATCTATCACTAAGGCCATAAAACTAGGGTCATGAAACTCCCATTGGAAATACTATGACAGACTCCCCGAAAGCCTTAACATAAAACTACCAGAATATAGCCTCACACACTCTGTCTACCTGTCTCTATATCTTCCTATCTACCTATCTATCACTATGGCCATAAAACTTCGTCATTTTCCACCTCCTCCTCTTCCTCTTCCTCCTCCTCCTCATTGTCTTTCCCTCCCTTCTACTCCTATTTCTATTTCACTGTGTCATCTTCTCCCATCATCTTCCCCTCTCCTTCCTCCTCCTCTTCCTCCTCCTTTTATAGTGTCACGAAACTCCCCTTGGAAATACTATCACAGACTCTACGAAAGACTTATGAAATGTGGGTTTGAAAGCCCCGAGATTTTTAAAGATACCGACCATAGCTTTACACACACATTATCTCTCTATCTGTCTATCTATCTATATATCAACCCATCTATGTATCTATCTACCTATCTATCTATCTATCTTTCTATATATTTATCTATCTATCAGCCAGTTACGACACACACCAATATATGTGTTTGGTGGGAGTCAGATAATGTCCAAAATAACGTAGCATAACCCAATACGAACCCAATATAACAGAGTACCTGGTTACCCCTGCTGGTGCAATATCAACCCCTATGACATTATATTACACAGGATTTATTGGCATAGTGTAATATTAATCTGGGGAGGTTTTTTTCATCATTACAAATTCTGATTTCTAATAAGTACGTTCGTGTGTTTGAAGCGAATATTAACTGAATTTCGTAAGATTTAATGAAAAATATATGGGGGGGGGGAGGTTTGTGTGCGTGTGTGTGTGTGTGTGTGTGTGTGTGTGTGTGTGTGTGTGTGTGTGTGTGTGTGTGTGTGTGTGTGTGTGTGTGTGTTTGGTTTATACAATTCGAAGCTTACATTTTCACTTTTTATTATAATTTCCAATATTTTATCTCTTCTCTTCTCTTCTCTTCTCAATTCTCTTCTCTTCTCTTCTCTTCTCTTCTCTTCTCTTCTCTTCTCTTCTCTTCTCTTCTCTTCTCTTCTCTTCTCAATTCTCTCTTCTCTTCTCTTCTCTTCTCTTCTCTTCTCTTCTCTTCTCTTCTCTTCTCTTCTCTCTTCTCTCCCTCTCCCCTGCACTTAGTGGCATTACGGAGAGGTTCAGAATGTTTTTAAAAAAATCATCGAATAATCTTTAATGCAATAACGTGACATCAAGCCGAGTTATTGCATCAACATAATTACATTTGCCTAAAGCGACGCAAAAGCTGGAATGAACTCACCTTCCCCTGCCGTCATTCCTCACAGTCATTCCAATTTCATTCCACACCCTCATTCTCACCCTTATTTGACCCCCCTTCACACTGCCCTCACTCTATTCTAATCTCACTCACCTTCCCCTGCCCTCATTCCTCACAGTCATTCCTCACAGTCATTCCTCACAGTCATTCCTCACAGTCATTCCTCACAGTCATTCCTCACAGTCATGCCACTTTCATTCCACATCCTCATTCTCACCCTTATTTGACCCCCCTTCACACTGCCCTCACTCTAATCTCACTCACCTTCCCCTGCCCTCATTCCTCACAGTCATTCCACTTTCATTCCACATCCTCATTCTCACCCTTATTTGACCCCCCTTCACACTGCCCTCACTCTAATCTCACTCACCTTCCCCTGCCCTCATTCCTCACAGTCATTCCTCACAGTCATTCCACTTTCATTCCACATCCTCATTCTCACCCTTATTTGACCCCCTTCACACTGCCCTCACTCTAATCTCACTCACCTTCCCCTGCCCTCATTCCTCACAGTCATTCCTCACAGTCATTCCTCACAGTCATTCCTCACAGTCATTCCACTTTCATTCCACATCCTCATTCTCACCCTTATTTGACCCCCCTTCACACTGCCCTCACTCTAATCTCACTCACCTTCCCCTGCCCTCATTCCTCACAGTCATTCCTCACAGTCATTCCACTTTCATTCCACATCCTCATTCTCACCCATATTTGACCCCCCTTCACACTGCCCTCACTCTAATCTCACTCACCCTCCCCTGCCCTCATTCCTCACAGTCATTCCTCACAGTCATTCCACTTTCATTCCACATCCTCATTCTCACCCTTATTTGACCCCCCTTCACACTGCCCTCACTCCAATCTCACTCACCCTCCCTTGTACTCAACCTCACCCTCATTCCACTTTTACCCTGCTGTACTCACCTTCCCTTCATTCCACTTTAACCTTGCAATCACCCCACACACTCAACCCTTCCCTCTCTCTTCCATTCTTTTACTCATCAACTCCTCATACTGTCCTTACTCCCCTCTCATTCCACCTTCATTCCTAACTCATTCCACGCTCACACCTCATCGTCATTCCCTTCCCTATCTCTTCCATTCTTTTACTCATCAATTCTTCATACTGTCCTTACTTAACCTTCATTCCACCTTCATTCCTAACTCATTCCACCCTCACACCTCATGGTCATTCCCTTCCCTCACTCCACCCTTCCTCTGCTTTCCCTAACACTGTCTTTACTTCACTGTCATTCCACACTCACTCACAGCTTCCTCTATTTCTCCCTTTTCCGTCCCTCACCACACACTCATTCCACCTCATTCCACACACTTATCCACACACTTAATCTGCATTCCCTTACACCGCCACCATATCTCTCTCTCATTCCACCCATCCCACTCCCTTACACCGCCATCATGTCTCTCTCATTCCACTCATTCCACTCATCCCACTGCCATACACCGCCATCATCTCTCTCATTCCACCTTCACTCCCTTTCCTTCCCTGCCTTCATCTTACCTTCATCCACTCCTCACCCTACCTGCATTCCCCTCCCCCCCTCCCCCCCCACCCTCATTCCACTTTCCCCTCACACCCATGCCACAACCTCATCCTGCTCAGCCTCCTCCCACCCTTATCTAAACCTCATCCTCAGTTTGATTCTACTCTCATTCCACTCACACCCTTCCCATCCAACCCTTTTCCAACCTCTCTCCACCCGTTCCTCCACCCTTCCTCCACCCTCCACACCCGCCATCCCGCTAAGCCAATAAGGGAAAAAGTTTGTAATAGAGGGATGATAATATTTGAGGTATTTTAGCATTTAAAACTCACTGCAAGAAGAGAAAGGGGAATTTGGTTAGGGAAAATATCTGAGTCCTCGTCTTAATTCCGTTTTCTTTATTTGTTTGTGTATTAAGTATGGGAAGAGTTGTTGCGTAGAGGTTATAGAAGAAATATGACGCAAGAAAACTAATGAGAAAAGGTAGAAATGTTATTGTAGAAATTTGACATTATAGAAAATTGATATATAAAGAAGGAAAAACTCCGATAGTAAAAATTTGACGCTAGAACATTGATATATAAAGACGGTAAAAATGTTATCGTAGAAATTTGACACAAAAAAATTAATATAGAAAGAGAGTAAAAATGCTATCGTAGAAATTTGACACTAAAAAATTAATATACAAAGAGAGTAAAAATGCTATCGTATAAATTTGACGCTACAAAATTAATATACAAAGAGAGTAAAAATGCTATCGTAGAAATTTGACACTAAAAAATTAATATATAAAGAGGATAGAAATGTTATAGTAGAAATTTGACACTAAAAAAATTGATATACTAAAAGGGTAAAAATGCTCTCGTAGACATTTGACGCTAAAAAAAATAATAATACAAAGAAAAATGATAAAAATGTCATAGTAGAAATTTTAATAAAGGAAACTAATGAAGAAAACGTTAAAAAAAATGTCATAGAAGAAAATTAACACTAGAAAACTAATGAAAAAAATATATATAACAAAAATTTGACGCTAGAAAATTAATGAAAGAAAAGCTGAAAAAAATGTTATGATATATATTTGACGCTAGCAAACTAACTTACTTACTAACTAACTAACGCTAACTTATCACTAAACGAGTATAATTAAAGTACCCCAAAAAAGAGAAAAAAAATTGCCTTATATTCCCGATGATGTTTCTCACCACAAGACTGAAAAAAAAAATATATATAATGTTCCTGTGACGCTCAAGTTTCCAGCAATTAATTACTTCGCCTCGGGACAGGTGTGACAGGCGACAGGTGTGTTGGTGGGTACAGGTGATCAACGCGGAGGCTGTCACGGGCTGTAATTGTACCTCCATTTTTCCTTCCCGAGTCTCAGTCACTCCATTAATTACTGAAACTGTTTAATTATGTGGGGAAGATGAGAGAGAAAAAATGGATGAAAATAAGAGAAACTGACTGAATGATTGACTGATTAACTGACTGACTGACTGAATGAATGAATGAATGATTGGATGAAGGAAGGAAGGAAGGAAGGAAGGACTGATTGACTGACTGAATAAATGAAGGAAGAAAGGAAGGAAGGAAGGAAGGACTGATTGACTGACTGAAGGAAGGAGGGAAGGAAGGAAGGAAAGAAGAAAGAAAGAAAGGAAGGAAGGAAAGTAAGAAAGGAAGGACTAGCTAACTGACTGAAGGAAGGAAGGAAGGAGGGAAAGAAAGAAGGAAGGAAAGAAGAAAGGAAGGAAGAAACGAAGGAACGCAGAAAGGAAGGAAGTGAGGACAAGCTGTCTGACTGACTGACTGACTGACTGACTGACTACCTCCCCACCTGACTGCCTGCCTACCTGCCTGACTAACTAACTACCCAACAATGTGAACAGGTTAATCAATGACGATGTGAATAAATATATGAACAGATGGAGGTTTGTACGAATGAACATATGAATGAATGAATATATAAAAATAAGTTAATGAATGAAAGTATAAAAATGGCAAAAAAAAAGGCTGAATGAACGCTGGCGGACGAACTATCAATGAACGCGATGAACAGCGGCCCGGGGTGTGAATTCATACATATTTCAATAGACACACGCGCTGTAGAGTTTTATACATGCATACATACAATACCGGTCAATAACTACGGTCCAAAATATACAACAGGACAATACAGTAACCGCGTTAAGTGTTTCACAAAATTTAAACGATTGGATTTGTCAGTATTTCAATATTAATCGTTTTATTTTAATCCACTCCACTTTAGCTATGGAATGCAATGCTGTTGTTGGTGGTGTTAGATTATAGTTATTATTATTATTATTTGTATTATTATTATTATTATTATTATTATTATTATTATTATTATTATTATTATTATTATTATTATTATTATTATTATTATTATTATTATTATTATTATTATTATTATTATTATTATTATTATTATTATTGTTCCGTGTTTATCTATATTTTATCATTATCATCATCATCATCATCATCATCATTAATATTATCAGCATCTTCATTTTCACCTTTTTCTTACATTATCATACCACCTAGACGACGACTACTACTACTACTACTACTACTACTACTACTACTACTACTACTACTATTGCTATCATCATTATCCTCTTATTGCATTTATCATTAATTTCATCCTCATCCTCACCATCATATATATTAACACCATCCTCAATGTCATCTATTTCCTTACAAAACCACCACTACAAAAACGGCTTCCCTACATATTCCATCATCACCATTAATATAAGTATTCCCACCATCTTCACCTTCGCCTTTTTCTCACAGTTTCACCTTCAACAACCTCCCACACTCCCACCTTTCCTTCACTCTTCCTCTCCCTTCCTCTCGCCCACACACTTTCCCGTGACCTGGTTGGCGGGCGTCTGTCGGTCGAGCCGGCGTCAAGGGCCTCGGGTCAGTCTCAAGGGCAAGGAGCGAGCAAGAAGTGGCCAGCGGCAGACACTTGAGGGGAACATACGGCGGCGAGAGGCCCTCAGACGCACGCTGACCACAGACACACGTTCTTATTAGCTCTTGTGTCCTTGGTGGTGTTGGTGGTGGAAGGAATAGGTGTGAGAAGAGGAGAAGAAGGAGGAGGAGGAAGAGGAGGAGGAGGATAAGCTTCAGAAGGAGGAGGAAGAAGAGGAGGAAAAGACGAAGGAAATCTTGAGTGCAGAAGAAGAGAAAGGAGAAAAAGTACGAGAATGAGAAGTAGGAGGAACATGAACGCCAGAAGCAGAGGAGGAGGAGGAGGTGGATGAAGAGAAGAGAGAGAGAGAGAGAGAGAGAGAGAGAGAGAGAGAGAGAGAGAGAGAGAGAGAGAGAGAGAGAGAGAGAGAGAGAGAGAGAGAGAGAGAGAGAGAGAGAGAGAGAGAGAGAGAGAGAGAGAGAGAGAGAGAGAGAGAGAGAGAGAGAGAGAGAGAGAGAGAGAGAGAGAGAGAGAGAGAGAGAGAGAGAGAGAGAAATGAAGGAATAGAGAGGAGGAGAACAGAATAGTAGAGGAATAGGAAATGGAGAGAGAGAGAAAGATAAGTTAATGAAGTGTGTATTCCTTTCGATAAGTAAACAAAGAAAAGAAAGGAGAAGGAAGACATAGAGATGATAAAGAATAATAAAGAGCAAATACAAAAGCCATAGATTTACATAGATATTGCCCTGCCAAACCAGACACAGGGGAAAGGACAAGGATACACAATGACACAAGGAAACTATAAGAGATACATAAGAGACACATAAAGATAAACAAGAGATACATGAAGATAAGATACTCAAGGATACATAAGATACATAGGATACATTATGATGAAGATGGAATAGAAAAGATCACCAGCACAATATGTATCATCGTCAACACCTTACAACCACCATCACCATCACCACCACCACTACCACAAACACCACCACCACCACCACAAACCAAAAAAAAACACCACCACCACCACCAGAACTATTAGAATCCCTTCCACCACAATGCAAACCACCACCACCAACCACCAAAATCACCACCACCACCACCACTATCACAAAAAGACGTCAACGAGGAACACAAGCCAAAATAATGACTCCTCCTTACTCACTCATAATACCTTCCTTTTTAACAATATCCCCACATAGAGGACCGTCTCGTGAGGCTGGTAGGATAGCGGGCTGGTGGCGGCGGTCTGGTGGCGGCGGGCTGGTGGCGGCGGGTTGCGGGTGGCTCGCGTCCGTAAGCCTGCCTTCCCTAGAGACAATTCCAGCCCGTAAGCCCTGTAGCAGCCCACTAATACCTCGGCTTTGTTGAACATTTATTGGAACGAGGTACGGATAACGCCTGACGGAGGAGAGGACAGGGGAAGGATGAGAGAGAGGGGAAGGAAGGGAGGAAGGAATGGAGGATGAGCGAAAGAAGAAGAGAGAGAGAGAGAGAGAGAGAGAGAGAGAGAGAGAGAGAGAGAGAGAGAGAGAGAGAGAGAGAGAGAGAGAGAGAGAGAGAGAGAGAGAGAGAGAGAGAGAGAGAGAGAGAGAGAGAGAGAGAGAGAGAGAGAGAGAGAGAGAGAGAGAGAGAGAGAGAAGGATGGGAGGAGAAAATAAGGAAGCAGGGAACAATGGGAAGGATGGACGAAAGAAAGGAGAGATGAGCAAGTGAATGGGAAAAAAATGTACAGAAAAGAGTAGAGAAACAGAGGACAGGGAAAGGATGGAAGTGAGGGAGGGAGGGAAGGAGGGTGAGAAACAGAGACAGAAGGAAGAAAGGAAGGAAAAGGGAGAAAGAAACGAGGGATGTGAGAGAAAGAGACAACGAAGACAGGTAGCTAAGAGTATTGGACGTGAAGGAGACAAGATAAGAGCCTGGGAATTACCTGTTACGTCTGTTTCTTGTGGTCATAATACACCCGCGAGGTCATTGTCCCTCTCGGCGGCCACGTCAAGGACCAGAGAAGAACAGAGAGAGAGAGAGAGGAAAAAAACTGAAATAAAAGGAAGAAAAAAAACCCATTAGCTACAGGAATGAAGGAAAGGAAAGGAAGGAGCTAGGTAAAGGAACGTTAGGTAAGGGAACATTAGGTAAGGGGATGAAAGGATAAGAAGGAAAACTAAATAAAAGGACAATTAAAAGAAGAAAGGAAACATTAGGTAAAGGAATGAAGGGATAAGAGAGGAGAGAAGAAAAATTATTAAGAAAACCGCACGAAGAAAAATCACCCCAAAAAAGAAAGGAAAAAAGAGAATTAGGAAAAGAATAAGAGAAAGAAGTGGAAAAGAGACGACTGAGAGGATACAGGTAAGAAAGTGGAAAAAGAGAGAAAAAGAGAAAAAAGAGAAGAATACCACGAGAAGAAGAAAAGAAAGAAACAAAACAAGGAAGGAGAAACACGAGAGAGGAAGAAAAAAATAGGTGAAAATTTGGAGAGAGAGAGAGAGAGAGAGAGAGAGAGAGAGAGAGAGAGAGAGAGAGAGAGAGAGAGAGAGAGAGAGAGAGAGAGAGAGAGAGAGAGAGAGAGAGAGAGAGAGAGAGAGAGAGAGAGAGAGAGAGAGAGAGAGAGAGAGAGAGAGAGAGAGAGAGAGAGAGAGAGAGAGAGAGAAGAGCAAAATAAAGACCACAAGAGGAAGAAGAACCCCAAAAAATGAGAGAAAAAAAGCGAAACAGGAATAAGAAGCAGTTGAAAAAAGAGAAAGAAAGAGAAAGGAGATAAATAAAAAAAGGAAGCAATGAAGAAAACGAGAAGAAAAAGAAGAAAACCAAAAGAAAGAAAAGATGAAGAAGTTGATGGAGGGATTAAAGGAAAGAGAAAGAGGAAAGAAATACCGAAAAACGAGAAGAGAAAACCACGAGAAAAAGAAGGAAAAAGAAAACAAAAGAAAGGGAGAGAAAGACAGAGACAGAGAGAGTGACAAAGCTGAAAAAGACTGAAGGTAAAGGGATAAGAGAGAGGGAGAGAAAGAGAGAGAAAAAAGTAAAAACGTGATCCAAGACATGCTTCGTGGAATAAGGGTTCGTTGGGACGCTGGTAAGACAGGCGAATCAGAGCCACGAACAGACACACACAGACACGATTTTCTTTTGTATTAGAGAGATGAGTGAGTGAGTGAGTAAGGGAGGGAGGGAGAGAGGGAGGGAATGATGGTGAGTGAGTGAGTGAGTGAGTGAGAGAGTGAGTGATTGACTGCCTGCCTGAATGGATGAGTGAGTTAGTGAGTGAGAGGAGGGAGAGAGAGAGGGAATGGTTTTGAAATGGATGAGGGAGGGAGGGAAGGAGTGGGGGAGAAAATGAGTGAGTTAGTGAGTGAGTGAGTGATTGACTGCCTGCCTGAATGGATGAGTGAGTTAGTGAGTGAGAGGAGGGAGAGAGGGAGGGAATGGTTTTGAAATGAGAGAGGGAGGGAAGGAGGAGTGGGGGAGAAAATGAGTGAGTGGATGGGAGGGTGGATAGCGGGGTGGATGTGTGTGTGTGTGTGTGTGTGTGTGTGTGTGTGTGTGTGTGTGTGTGTGTGTGTGTGTGTGTGTGTGTGTGTGTGTATGTGTATTTCAGGTTTTAAAAGGGGTCCCATTAGCCAAGAAGCATTGTCAAATAAATAACGAAGCGGCAAAGGAGATTTTTGACCTATTGTATGTGGTGTGAGAGAGAGAGAGAGAGAGAGAGAGAGAGAGAGAGAGAGAGAGAGAGAGAGAGAGAGAGAGAGAGAGAGAGAGAGAGAGAGAAAGGGGAGGAGGGGTAAGAGAAAACAAGAAAAAAGAAAGAAAATAAGAAAAGAAACAGGATAAAGATCAACTCCGTAAACGCTAACTCACAAAACACACACACACACCCACACACACACACACCTACCCACCCATCCACCCCGCTATCCATCCTCTCATCCATCCATCTGTCCTTCCCTTGCCACAATCAAGCGTCGGCTCACACGTAAACATCACCACCACCACCACCGCCGCCGCCCCTGCCGCCCCACCTAAGTTAACAGGGCGTCCATCAAGCGCCCGACAGCTGTATTTCATCTTTAATCACCTCGCACCTCTCTTTTGATTCGCCCGGATTGACGAGGCCACTCAACGATGCTTATATCCCGTCACCCTTATCGTCTTTTTGTTTTTCTTTCTTTTTGTTTTTTTGTTTTTACTGTGGTAGCCTTTTCTCTCTCTCTCTCTCTCTCTCTCTCTCTCTCTCTCTCTCTCTCTCCCCGTTTTTTTTTTTTTTTTTCTCTGGTAGCCATCTTTCTTTCCCTCTCTCTGTGTGTCTCTTTCTCTTTCTCTCTCCGTTTTTCTTTTGCCCACCTGACTTTCTTTCCTTCTTTTTTTTTCCATTTTCCTATATCTCTTTTTCCACTTCCTTCTCTCCCTTCCCTTTCTCTCAACCCATTTTTTACTCCTCTAACCTTCTCTGTCCTTCTCCTCTTTCGCTAATATTGTTTTCCTTTCCCTTCCCTCCCTTCCTCTCCTTCCTTTCCGATCCTTCCTCACGACCATTTCCGTTGATCATGTATGCTTCTCCTTCCCTTCTTTCCCTGCTTCTATTTATCCTTCTATCACTCTTCTTCTGCTTCTGCCTTTCATCCGTGCACGTGTCGGAGGGTCGCTCATCTGTGGCCGCTGCAAACGTCTGCGTGGCGATGCGGCAAATGAGGAAACGTTGGAAAATGACTCGTGAACGTTTTTTCCTCTCCGGTCAAACGTTCCATCTCAAAGGCGAAATTGTACGTTTTATTTCACTGTTTACGAAAGGTACTACTGAGGGAGCTTCTCTATGTGGTCCAAACGATATGATACTCAGGAAAACAAATATGGAACAGTTTTTCTTGTTTGCTTATAACTCAAACGATCGATCTACCTCTCTTATAGACATAGATAGCGGTTTTTTATTTGGTCCAAAGATGTAATACCCTGGAAAACAAATTTGGTACGTGTTTTTTCTTTGTTTTATGTGTGTGTGTGTGTGTGTGTGTGTGTGTGTGTGTGTGTGTGTGTGTGTGTGTGTGTGTGTTTATAAGTCAAAGGTTCGATCTATCTCCCTTGAGGTCCTCGTAGTTTTCTCTCTCACCTGTCCAACCTGCAACCTCACCTGTGGCTCACCTTTCTTTATTTTACCTGTGCAAACGTTTTAAGTCACCCAGATGAAGAGGTCGCAAGAAAAACGCCCAAAATTTTACCTGAGCTGATGAGATTTGTCGAGTTACACCGTTTGGGGTCAAGAGAAAGCGAAAGTATAGTAGATGGTGATAATGGTAGTAGTAGTAGTAGTAGTAGTAGTAGTAGTATTTGTTGTTGTAGTACAGGTGGTAGTAGTAGTAGTAGTAGTAGTAGTAGTAGTAGTAGTAGTAGTAGTAGTAGTAGTAGTAGTAGTAGTAGTAGTAGTAGTTGTTGTTGTAGTACAGGTAGTAGTAGTAGTAGTAGTAGTAGTAGTAGTAGTAGTAGTTGTTGTTGTAGTACAGGTAGTAGTAGTAGTAGTAGTAGTAGTAGTAACAGTAGTAGTAGTAGTAGTAGTAGTAGTAGTAACAGTAGTAGTAGTTAACCTATATGTACTCTCTCTCCCTCTCCTTTCTCCACCCTCCCTCCCACCCTCCCTTTCACTCTCACTCTCTCTACCTCCCCCTCCCTCTCCCTCTCCCTCCCTCCCTCCCGCCTCCCCCCGCACGTGCCTAAACAAGATCTCTTTATCTCCTGAAAATTAAGAAAGAAAAGTTATAATATTCGGCCTGGCTTTAATTCTCCGATATAATCACTTAATTCTCCGGCGCCTCGCTTCTAATTGGGGGCCGATTATCAGGTGTTTTTTCATACATAATTACTCTGGGTGTTTGCTATTTTTAGTAATTTATTTTCCTTTATTATATGTGTGTGTGTGTGTGTGTGTGTGTGTGTGTGTGTGTGTGTGTGTGTGTGTGTGTGTGTGTGTGTGTGTGTGTGTGTGTGTGTGTGTGTGTGTGTGTGTGTTTGTGTGTGAGTGTGTGTGTGTGTTTTGCTCTCCCTGTAAACATGAATTCTCTTTATATTTTAGTTTGTCTCCATTTTTTCTGTATATCTATCTATCTATCTATCTGTCTATCTATCTGTCTATCTATCTATCTATTCCCCTTGTTTTCTCCTCCTTCATTTTCTATCTCGTATTACCCTTCACCTGTTTCTCCTCCTCTCCTTATTTCCTTCCCTCCATTTCTCTCCTCTCTCTCCACCTCTCTCTCTCTCTCTCTCTCTCTCTCTCTCTCTCTCTCTCTCTCTCTCTCTCTCTCTCTCTCTCTCTCTCTCTCTCTCTCTCTCTCTCTCTCTCAAGCCTGGTCATTGGATGTATGGTCGTTCTGTCAACACTCCAATATGTGGATGATAAGGAGGAGGAAGAGGAGGAGGAGGAGGAGGAGGAGGAGGAGGAGGAGGAGAAGGAGGAGGAGTACATAGAAATACAGAGGAAGAACGGACACCAGAACACCTGTCGGTCTATGGCGAGGGTGTCTGTCTACTGCCGCTACTACTAGTAATCTACGTGTGGTAGGACAGGACAGAATAGATGAAGGCTCCTCCCCACCCATCTCTCCCTCCGGCAAGGATATAGTTATAAGAGAACACCATGTGCCTTTAAGGAAGAGAGGGACATGGAAATTTTACTGTAAAGAGAGAAATAAGAGGAAATTACTACCCTTAACTTACGCTACTGGTGACCTAGCCTGTGAGGAAATTCTTCAGGTTGTCGCCGTGCTGCAGTGTGCCTGAAACATACGAAAAGGGTCAGTAAAATCCTATATCCCTGAAGTACTTATCTAATGAAGACTTGAAGCTATTGATACTCTGTGAGCTAACTACTGACGGCGGGAGTCTGTTCCAGTGATCGACGACTCTATTATTGAAATAACTTCTGCGCGCCAGTGTGTTACATCGGTTTCCCTTTAACTTCATACCGTTGCTGCGTGTTATTGTATTGGTGTCTCTCTGAAATAGACTATCTGGGTTAATGTGTTCGAATCTATTAAGGATTTTGAACACTTCGATTAAGTCCCCTCTTATCCTTCGCTTTTTTAGGGAAAACATATCTAAACGCTTTAAACGCTCGTCATACGTCAAGTTACGAAGCGCTGGAATTTGTTTGGTTGCTCGTCGCTGTATCCTTTCTAGCAAAACTTGATCTTTGATACAATTCGGTGACCAGAACTGAACGGCGTATTCTAGGTGTGGTCTTACAAATGCTGAATGTATAATCTTTTCATAAGTTCGGGTGACTTATAATAATCAAAGTTTCTTGAGATGAATCCTAACATCATTGGCTTTTTTACTCGCCGAGGAGGAGGAGGAGGAGGTGAAGAGAAAACTGTGAGGCGACTAAAGATGAGGAGAGAAGGACAGAGAAGGAGGACAAAGGAAGAAAGGAAAAGAGAGAAGAAGGATAAAGGAAGGACAAAGGAAGGAAGGAAAAGAAAGAAGAAGGAGAGACAAGGGAAGGAAGGAAGGATGGAGAAGCGAGGAGATGGAGGGACAAAGGAAGAAGCGACAGAAAGACATAAGCAGGAGAGAAAGGAGGAAAGGAGAGGAGAAAAAAAGCAGGATCAGAGGCAGGACGAAGAAGAGGAAGAGGAGGAGAGTGAGGACAAAGAAGAAGAGTGCCAATAAGGGCCCTCCACGCACTGACCCTAAGAGAGCACGGTGCCAATGGCCTTCGCCCCTCCCTCACCCCGGGGGCCGCCAAGAGCCACCGGGGAGCAGCAAGGAGTCTCATAACCACGCCGTCAGCCACTCAGCCTCACACCTCACCGCCACCTACACCCTTTGTCTCCGCCTCCTCCTCCTCCTCCTCCTCCTCCTCCTGCTGAGTCGATGCCGCCTTCTCCTTCTTCTGCTTCTTGTCCACGTCTTTTTTCGTTCCATTTTTCACACACACACACACACACACACACACACACACACACACACACACACACACACACATACATACAAGGCAGCCACTATAAATAAAAGTTCGCCTGTGCCATTGACATTTTTTATCTCTTTCCCTTCTAGTGTTCTCCTCCTTCAATGAGTGAGTTTCGTCTCTCCGTTTACTCTTCCCTCCACTTCGCTCTCCGTTTTCCTCTTCTCTCCATTTCCTTTTCATCCCTTTACCATTTCCCGACCAGCCCTTGACCTAACCATTAATTCTCCGTTCTCATTTCTCTCCCTTCTACCCCCTGCTTTCATTGTCCCATTTTCTTCCTCCTCCTCCTCCTCCTTAATCTTTCTTCCTCAATCTTTCCTTCTTCATCTACGCTTCCCTCACTTACCCTTGCCTCTCCTCCTCCTCCTCCTCCTCCTCCCATCGCAAGACACAATCGATGGGCCCGTAATAATCTTAATGGCCTTCGTGTGTTTCTCCAGCTCTAAGGGACTAAGAGAGGCCAGTGGTGGTGGTGGTGGTGGTGGTGGTGATAATGGAGGAAATTGGTGCTCTGTTGATGAGGACGGTGATGGTGGTTGGGGTGAAAGACGAGTTCGCTATTGCTATCATTATCATCATCATCATCATCATCATCATTATACTGTATTTTGCATTATAGACAGATATGAGGAATGGGATAAACAGTGGTCGTCATTAATATCCCAAAGTCCCAAACTATGCCACCCTAGCAATAAAGTTTGTCATTCATGCAAAATAGTTTAACACACGTAGTTTGCCATTCCCACAATAGTTTGACATAATTGCAGATGAGGTTGATCTTCCTTCGCCTCGTACTTTTCAATTATCCTCCGCTTATCCTTCTCCGGTATGCGGGCGGGCGAGCAAAGAGTGAAGGAAGAAAGGTTAAAGAGAGATGAAATTAGTTGATGAGAGAGAGAGAGAGAGAGAGAGAGAGAGACTAAATGGGAAAAAAATAAGTAACCACGTTTTCTTGTTTACACACACACACACACACACACACACACACACACACACACACACACTCACACACACTCACACGGTCCAAACAGCCGCGAGAAGACAGTGATGAGGAAGACAATTAAGCCAAAACATCTTTAATTAATGAATACTCAGACCCACAACTCATCAGAATGTAAATTGATCCCCGGCACACACACACGCACACACACACACACACACACACACACACACACACACACACACACACACACACACACACACACACACACACACACACACAGAGCAGCGGGCAAACACACACACACACACACACACACACACACACACACACACACACACACACACACACACACACACACACACACGTCATTATGCTGTTTGGACGAGGAGGAAAGTGTCAACAAAAAAATCCAAAAACTTGCGCATTCCAAAGGGGGGAGGAGGAGGAGGAGGAGGAGGAGGAGGAGGAGGAAGGAAGAGGAAGGATGAGCAATGAGGAAGAGGGAAAGGAGGAAAAGGTGGAGAGAACGGAGGAAGGTGAGGAGAGGGAAGAGAGGAAGAGTGACTGGAAAGTGAAGAGGAAAGAGGAAAGAGAGGAGAGAAAGTGGAAGAAAGAGGTCTGAATGGGTCGAGAGGGATAGAGGAAGTGGAAGGGATGGAAGAGGGAAAAGAAGAGGAAAGAAGATGAGTGAGAGGGATGAGGAAAGGTCAGGAGTTGGGATGGTTAAGAAAGGGAGAGAGAGGAATAGAGAGGGAGAGAGAGGGATTGAGAGGAGGAGACAGAAGTTAAGAGGGAAAGGAAAGGGGAGAAGAGGTGTTGAGAGAGATAAGGGGAAAAGGGAAAGGTTGACAGGAATAAGAGAAAGGGGGAGGGGAGATAGAGGGAGAAAATGGAGGGAGGAAGAGAGGAGGAGGAAGAGAGGAGGAGACAGGAATTAAGAGTGGCAGGAAAGGGGAGGAGAGGGAGAAGGGGGCAGAGAGAGGTTGACAGGAATAAGAGAAAGGGGGAGGGGAGATAGAGGGAGAAAGTGGAGGGGGAAGAGGGGGGGAGGAAGAGAGGAGGAGACAAGAGTTAAGAGGGGCAGGAAAGGGGAGGAGAACGAAAAGGGGGCAGGGAGAGGTTGACAGGAATAAGAGAAAGGGGGAGGGGAGATAGGGGGAGAAAATGGAGGGAGGAAGAGAGGAGGAGGAAGAGAGGAGGAGAGAGGAGTTAAGAGGGGCAGGAAAGGGGAGGAGAGGGAGAAGGGAGAGGTTAACAGGAATAAGAGAAAGGGGGAGGGGAGATAGGGGGAGAAAATGGAGGGAGGAAGAGAGGAGGAGGAAGAGAGGAGGAGACAGGAATTAAGAGTGGCAGGAAAGGGGAGGAGAGGGAGAAGGGAGCAGAGAGAGGTTGACAGGAATAAGAGAAAGGGGAGGAGATAGGGGAGAAAATGGAGGGAAGAGAGGGAGGAGGAAGAGAGGAGGAGGAGGAAGAGAGGAGGAGGAAGAGAGGAGGAGACCGGAATTAAGAGTGGCAGGAAAGGGGAGGAGAGGGAGAAGGGAGCAGAGAGAGGTTGACAGGAATAAGAGAAAGGGGGAGGGGAGATAGG
>NC_066553.1:1538493-1610993 GCF_024679095.1 Eriocheir sinensis
AGAAAAGAGGAGGAGGGAGGAGGAGAAGAGAAAGGGGAAGAAGAGAAAGGGGAAGAAGCGAAAGAGGTAAGAGAAGAAAGGAAGGGAAGGAAAGAGGAAGAAGGGAAGAGAGAAAGGAAGAGAAAGAGAAAGAAAATGAAGGAAAGAAAGTTAAGGAAAATGGAGAGAGAGAGAGAGAGAGAGAGAGAGAGAGAGAGAGAGAGAGAGAGAGAGAGAGAGAGAGAGAGAGAGAGAGAGAGAGAGAGAGAGAGAGAGAGAGAGAGAGAGAGAGAGAGAGAGAGAGAGAGAGAGAGAGAGAGAAAAGAAAAAGAGAGAGAAAATAAAGAGAAAGAGAAAGAAGAGAAAGCTTAATAAGTCTTTAGAACAGAATAAAAAGACATTGATCAAAGAAAGAGAAAGAAAGACAGAGAAAGAAAAGAAGTAAAGAGAGAGTATCATCGTCAACATCACCAACATCACCAACAGCAGCAGGGAGATCAAACTTACATAAGCATCCGCAGAGAGACACGCTCGGTGCACTGCAGACCCCGGCAACCTATGACAACACGCGCTAAAGAGATCAGAGAGGCGCAACTACAATCAAAGGGAGAAGGAGGAGGAGGAGGAGGAGGAAGAGGAGGAGGAGGAGTGGCAATAGTAGTAGTAGTAGTAGTAGTAGTAGTAGTAGTAGGAGGAGGAGGAGGAGGAAGAAAAGGAGGAGGGGGAGGAGGAGAGAGAGGAGAAAGAGCAGGTATTACAGAAGTGGAGGAGGAAGAGGAGGCCGAGGAGGAGATGGAGAGAAGAAGAGTTTGAGAAGGAGGAGGAGGAGGAGGAAGAGGAGGAGGAGGAGAAAGTTGGGAGATAGTTTCCAGCACACGAAGAAGAGCAAACAAGCAAGGAAGAAGAGGAAAAAAAGAGGAGGAAGAAGAGGAGGAGGAGGAGGAAGAGGAGGAGGAGGAGGAGGTAAGACATATTCCTCTCCCTTTCCTCTTCTTCCTTTCTATCTTTCCTTCTTTCTTTCCTTCGATTTTATTCCCCTTTTCTTTCTTCTTTATTCCTTTTTCTAAACTCCATATTCTTTCTCCTCTAATTTTCCATCATCTTAATCTTCCTTCATTCTATTCCTTCTTTAGTTTCTCTTTTTCTCCCATTTCCACTTATTCTTATTCCCCGGTGACACTTCTTCTCTTCTTCCTCTTCCTTTCCTCTTCTCCTTCATTCACTCGCTCATTCATTGTTCGCGTATATATAATTCTTTTTCTTCCTTCCTTCTTTCCTTCCTTCCCTTGTATCTCTTCGTTCATCTCTTTTCTTTCTATCTCTATGTTTATTCTTTTTCCTTATCGCTCCCCTCTTTCGTTCCCTTCTCTTCTGACTTTCCCTTCTACCCTCTGTTCCTGTTCTTCTCTTATTCAATTCTCTATTCATCTCTCCAACTCAATTCTCCGATCGAAGTGGCGATATCACACCACTCACATTTCACTTCCTTCCTTCCTTTAGTCCTTCCTTCCTTCATTTTTTTCCTTTCTTCCTTCTTTCCTCCCTTCACTAATTAATTTTTTCATTCCTTCATTCATTCCCTCATTCATCTTTTCGTTCCTTCATCCTTCCTTATGCCTCATCTTCCTATGTCTTGTTCAACCTATTTAGAGGGTCAGTGGCTGAGTGGTTAGCGTGCCGGGGCCGAAGTTAGGATTTTTCAGTCACCGCCGAGTGGCTTAAGACTGCCCACATGCTGTCCTGAAGACCACCTATCAACCCGGACTCTAGATTCTCTCACTAAAGAGTGGATCAGAGATGAGCTCCAGGGGACAGCACGAGCCAAGCAAGATAGCCGAAACGTAAAAAAAAAAATAATAAAAGTAGTAGTAGTAGTAGTAGTAGTAGTAGTAGTAGAAGCAGAAATATCGCTAGTATCAGCCTGCTATAAACACCAGAGAAAAAAATAAGAAAAATAAGCCAGCCAGCCGGTTTAGACTTAATCTCAGGGTGTCTATATATTTTCCAGCGCGCGAAGTGAAAACAACTATTAATATATGTAAAGAACGGAGCGGGAGGAGGAGGAGGAGGAAGAAGAGAGAGAGAGAGAGAGAGAGAGAGAGAGAGAGAGAGAGAGAGAGAGAGAGAGAGAGAGAGAGAGAGAGAGAGAGAGAGAGAGAGAGTGTGTGTGTGTGTGTGTGTGTGTGTGTGTGTGTGTGTGTGTGTGTGTGTGTGTGAGAGAGAGACAAGAAAGAACGAAAGAAAGAAAGAGAAGCAGAGAGACAGAGAGAAAGAAAGAATAGGGAAAAAGAGAGAGAGAGAAGGAGACGGTGGGGAAGGGCGGGGTAGGGAGGAGAGAGCGAATATGTTAGGAGACTCGGGGAGGGCGGGCAGGCAGCTAGTTGGAGGGCGAGGGCCGAGGCTGAGGCAAGGAGTGAAGGGGGGACTTAAGAAATATTAAAACCTCCCCTTGTGTTGGTGCTGAGCGTAATGGCAATCGATGAAAGCATTTCCCGGGGCGCCAAGACAACAAAGAGGAAAGAGTGCAAGGGAAGGCAAGGCAGGAGTGAGGAAAGAGGAGGAAAGGGGAGAGCAGGAGTATATTAGATTATCTTTTCCTTTTCCTCCGCTGGCTTATGGCTCGAGGCAGTTAAAGGAAAGAGGAATGAAAGGAAGAAAGGGGGAAAGAATAGGAAAGGGGAAAGGATATATAATGGAGTTTTTCTTTTTTCTTATTCTTTCGGTTCGTGTTTAGAGACAGAGAAAGGGAAGAAGGATGAAAAGAAGAAAGAGAGAAGAGAGAAGGAAGGAAGGAAAGGAATAAGGAAAAGTGAGTAGGGAAAGAATGAAGGAAAATTAGAAGGGATTAAGGAAAGGAGAAAGGAAGGAAGGAGAGGCATAGAGGGATGAAGGAAAGAAGAAAAAAAGGAGAAATAAAAATAGAAGGGGAGGAAAAAATAGGAAATAAGGATGAAAGGGAGGAAGGAATGGAGAGAAGGAAGAGAAGGACGTAAGGAAGGAAGGACGGCAAAAAGAAAGGGGTGAAGGAAAGAAGAAAGGAGAGATGAAAAATGAATAGGAAAGAAAGGAGGAAAAAGGGAAGAAAAAAAAAGAAATGAAAAAATACTACGTAGAGAAGTTAAACCTAAAGTGTGTGTGTGTGTGTGTGTGTGTGTGTGTGTGTGTGTGTGTGTGTGTGTGTGTGTGTGTGTGTGTGTGTTAAAAGCGATCCCATCACACACGGATAATGGGTGAAAAGGGAACGACAAGAAAAGAGGAGAGGAGGAGGAGGAGGAGGAGGAAGAGGAAGAGGAGAAGGAGGAGGAGGAGGAGAAGTGTTGGAAGGAAGGAAAGCAAACGAGAGAGAGAGAGAGAGAGAGAGAGAGAGAGAGAGAGAGAGAGAGAGAGAGAGAGAGAGAGAGAGAGAGAGAGAGAGAGAGAGAGAGAGAGAGAGAGAGAGAGAGAGAGAGAGAGAGAGAGAGAGAGAGAGAGAGAGAGAGAGAGAGAGAGAGAGAGAGAGAGAGAGAGAGAGAGAGAGAGAGAGAGAGAGAGAGAGAGAGAGAGAGAGAGAGAGAGAAAGTCTTTAGATCCCTTAGTTGGTGGTACAAGAACCCTTATCGTCAACACCTTTACACACACACACACACACACACACACACACACACACACACACACCTTACCCCCCTCACCCTACCCCTACCCCACCCATATCACTCCACACCCACACCTCACCCCACCCATTTCTCACTCCACCCATGTTCCACCCCATTCATTCCTCATCTCAACCTTACTTCACCTATTCTAAACCTTTCATTCCTCACCCATTCCTCACTCCACCCAAAATAAAAAATAAACACATTCCCCTTAACCTCAATTCACACACAAACCTCATCTAGCTATTCCCAAACACAGAAATCAACCTCATATCACTGTCCTTCAACCGCACTCAACCAGCATTCAACCATCATATCACTTCCCCCAACCAGCATTCAACCATCACTTTCTATAACCTATCCATTCCCCAACCAAGAACATATCACATACCCCTAACCAAAATTCCCCAACAGACCTCAATTTCCTCTTCCCAAACCCAGAAGTCAACCATATATCACTTCCCCCAACCAGCATTCAACCATCACTTTCTATAACCTATCCATTCCCCAACCAAGAACATATCACATACCCCTAACCAAAATTCCCCAACAGACCTCAATTTCCTCTTCCCAAACCCAGAAGTCAACCATATATCACTTCCCCCAACCAGCATTCAACCATCACTTTCTATAACCTATCCATTCCCCAACCAAGAACATATCACATACCCATAACCAAAACTCCCCAACAGACATCGCTCTCCTCTTCCCAAACCCAGAAGTCAACCATATATCACTTCCCCCAACCAGCATTCAACCATCACTTTCTATAACCTATCCATACCCCAACCAAGAACATATCACATACCTATAACCACAACTCCCCAACAGACATCGCTCTCCTCTTCCCAAACCCAGAAATCAACCTTATATCACTTCCCCCAACCAGCATTCAACCATCTCTTCCCCAACCTACTCACATTCCTCCAAGAACACCTCCCGCTCTCCTTCAGCAGCTCAAAGTCACGCCAAGATCCACGATTACGACCTCAAGGAGACGGTGTTAAGAATCCAGCTGACTCTTTGCTCATTTCTTCCTTCCCTCTTTCCTTCCTTTTCTGTGCCTTTTCTCTGGTCCTGCCTCCGTGCTTTTATGTGTGTGTGTGTGAGGGGGAGGGGGGTGGGTGTTCTCCCTCACGCCACGTCAACATGAAAGTGAAAAAAGTCCAGGAAATGCAAAATAAATGGGTCTCGTTAGGTGGGTGTGAATTTAAAGATAGGGAATGGAAGAAAATAGCAAAATAATGAAAGTTGATGAAGATAATAAAGACAAACAACAACAACAACAACAACAACAACAAGATGCATTTAACTAATATACAGGTACATATTAAAAAATGTATGTGTCTATATAATTATGTGTGTGTGTTTGCGATGTGTGTGCGTGTGCGTGCGTGTGTGTGTGTGTGTGTGTGTGTGTGTGTGTGTGTGTGTGTGTGTGTGTATCATCAAAGCAATGCAAGGATATGTAAAAAAAAATAGTGATTGACGTTGCCTCATATATTTTTTTTTCTCCTCTTCCTGAAACTGTTTGAGACTTGCTGAGTGATTTCCCGAAGTCAAACAAACACTCAGATTGATAGAAATATATATACACGGCCATGTTGAGAGGTGCATTAGCTGGTATGGGAGAGAGAGAGAGAGAGAGAGAGAGAGAGAGAGAGAGAGAGAGAGAGAGAGAGAGAGAGAGAGAGAGAGAGAGAGAGAGAGAGAGAGAGAGAGAGAGAGAGAGAGAGAGAGAGAGAGAGAGAGAGAGAGAGAGAGAGAGAGAGAGAGAGAGAGAGAGAGAGAGAGAGAGAGAGAGAGAGAGAGAGAGAGAGAGAGAGAGAGAGACAGACAGACAGACAGACAGACAGACAGACAGACAGTGAATCCAAGTAATCTGATTGACAAGCAAGAAATAAAGAGAGAAAGAAATAACTATAAAACTAACAAAAAATATAAAAAATAAAAAAGCAGAAAATAAATATCAGAAAATTTAAGAAAAGGAAAACTCAGTAAATGGAAAGAGAGACTTAAAAAAAAAACAGAAAAGCGAGAGAAAGAAAAGAAACAAAGAATGAAAGATGAAGAGAAAAGACAGACAGACAGACAGAGAGAAGCAGAGACACAGACATAGCCACAATTCAGACATACGAAAAGGCAGAGATACAGACCCACAGACACCCTCATAACCTTCAGACAGACAGACACACAGACACATTAATAGCAAGACACTCACTCAGACACTCGAGACGCGGAAGGAGACACAGACAGAAACACACTTACGAACAAACATAAATAGTGCGTGTTTAGTTGAAGATAAACACACACACGAGGAGGAGGAGGAGGAGGAGGAGGAGGAAGAGTAAATATGAGGTGAATGATGAGGCGATGAGGGAAGTGTAATTAGTGGCTTATTATTATTATTATTATTATTATTATTATTATTATTATTATTATTATTATTATTATTATTATTATTATTATTATTATTATTATTATTATTATTATCATTATTATTATTCTTCTTCATTTTCTTCTACATCCGTTTTCTGCTCTTCTCTTTCTCCTCCTTCTTGTTTTTGTTTTTGCTGTTGTTCTTCTTGTTCTTGTTCGTCTTCTTCGTTCTCCTCCTCCTCCTCCTTCTCCTCTTTATTTTCTTTTTCTTTGTCCTCTTTCTCTTCTCTCTCTCTTTCCTTTTTTTGTATTTTCCTCTCTTCCTCCTCCTCCTCCTGTTGTTGTTGTTGTTGTTGTTGTTGTTGTTGTTGTTGTTGTTGTTGTTGTTTGCGCTGCTTCCAGTCCTAACTTATTATCAACAAACTCCTTCTCCCTCTTTATCTCCCTCTTTCGCTTTCCCCTCCCTTCTATTCTCTCTCTCTCTCTCTCTCTCTCTCTCTCTCTCTCTCTCTCTCTTTCCCTTCTTCTGTTCCTTTACCAATCACTTTCCCTTCCTTGTTCCCTCTCCTTCACACCCTTCCTTCCTTCCTTTCCTTCCTTCTCTTCCTTTCTCCTCCCTTCATCCTCTCTCCCCTTTCCTGAAAATTTAACTGTTTACAATTTTTTTCCCCCGGCGGCTCAGAACTCAGGTGATGTTTGGACAGGCTTTAAACTGTTTGCTGATGTTCGCCTTGCCATTATTTCTTGCAAGACTTGAGGTTTTTCTTTTTCTTCGTCTTCCTCTCATGACTTATGTGTTTTGTTTGAAGTTGCTGCGTCTAAGTCTATTTACGGCGGTTTACAAGTATTTACCGCCTTCCACATAACTTGGAAGACGGATGGGGGTTGGAGATGGACGGGGAAGAGGAGGAGGAGGAAGAAGTGGAGAGGGGGGTTGGGGGTTGGTGTAGAGAGGAGGAAAGCGGAGGAGATGGACGGGGAAGAGGAGGAGGAGGAGGTAGAGGAGAAGGGGGTTGAGGGGCTGAATGAGGAGGAGGAGGAGGAGGAGGAGAAGGACGGGGAGGAGGAGGAGGAGGAGGAGGTAGAGGAGAAGGGGGTTGGGGGTTGGGGGTTGGTGTAGAGAGGAGGAAAGCGGAGGAGATGGACGGGGAAGAGGAGGAGGAGGAGGAAGAGGAAAAGGGGGTTGAGGGTTGAATGAGGATGAGGAAAAGGAGGAAGAGAAGGACGGGGAGGAGGAGGAGGAGGAGGAGGAGGACAAAAGGAGAACAAGAGGAGGAAGAAGAGAATGGAGAAGAAGAAAATGCAGAAGAACAGAACAAGAACAAGAAGACGAAAATGAAGAACAAGAACAAGAAGAAAATGAACTCAGAAAAGAAGAAGAAGAAGAAGGCGAAGACGAATGAGATAAAAAAAAAAAAATTGAAGATATTTGGTGAGTATACAATCGAATAATCTATCTATCTATCTATCTATCTATCTATCTATCTATCTGTCTGTCTTCTACCCCATCCTTCCCCCTTTCTCCTCTTCCCTTCCCTTCCCCTTACTTCCCTTTCCTTTCTTTTCCTTTCCTTTCCTCCTCTTCCCTTCCCTTCCCTTCCCTTCTCTTCCCTTCCCTTTACTTCCTTTTCCTTTCTTTTCTTTTAATTTCCTTTCCTTTCCTTTCCTTCCCTTCCCTTCCCTTTACTTCCCTTTCCTTTCTTTTCCTCTCCTTTCCTCCTCTTCCCTTCCCTTCCCTTCCCTTCCCTTCCTTTCCCTTCCCTTTACTTCCCTTTCCTTCCCGTACCTTCCCTTCCCTTCCCTTCCCATCCCTTCCCTTCCCTTTACTTCCCTTCCCTTTCTTTAACTTTCCTTTCCTCCTCTTCCCTTCCCTTCCCTTCCCATTCCGTTCTTTCCAAGTGTCCTCATCTATCTATCCATCTATCTATCTATCTGTCCCATGCACCCGTCCTCCCCACCTCCCTCTCTTTCTCGTTTCCGTGTTTTCTCTCTCAAATTTTTCTCTCTCGTGGGTTCCCGGTTCTCGGTAGCGGCTTGAGCTGTTGACTCATTCTCTGAACCACAAGTGACCTTTCCGTGGCTTCTCCGCGAGGGACGAAAAACATATGTAGCAGGGTGAGAGGGGCCGCAACGCAGAGGAGGTGGGAGACGGAGCAGGGAAGGGAAGGGAAGGGGAAGGACGGGATGGGAAGGGGAGGATAAGGGCCGAGAAGGGAAGGGAAGGGAAGGGATGGGAAAGGAAGGGAAGGGAAGGGAAGAATATGTAGAAAGAAAGATTAGGTTAGTAATGGATGAAGAGAGAGAGAGAGAGAGAGAGAGAGAGAGAGAGAGAGAGAGAGAGAGAGAGAGAGAGAGAGAGAGAGAGAGAGAGAGAGAGAGAGAGAGAGAGAGAGAGAGAGAGAGAGAGAGAGAGAGAGAGAGAGAGAGAGAGAGAGAGAGAGAGAGAGAGAGAGAGAGAGAGATTATTGGTATTCCTATTAATGTCACCGTTTTCATAAGAACACAGATGATCATAACATTAATAACACACACACACACACACACACACACACACACACACACACACACACACACACACACACACACACACACACACACACACACACACACACACACACACACACACACACACACACACACACGCACACAGTTATTACCTTGCCTGCCAGTATTCAGATGAGGAAGCTCAGGTGATTATAAACGATATGAAGACATCTTGCCATCCACAGCTCCCTTCCACCTCTCCCCTTCCCTTTCCTTCATCTCCTACCCTATCCTCCTCCTCCTTCCATCCCTGCCTTCCCTTCCTTTCCCTTTCCCCTTCCCTTTCCTTCCTCCCCTACCCTCTCCTCCTCCTCCTTCCATCCCTGCCTTCCCTTCCTTTTCCTTTCCCCTTCCCTTTCCTTCCTCTCCTACCCTATCCTCCTCCCCCTTCCAACCCAGCCTTCCCTGCCTTTTCCCTTCCCTTCCCTTCCTTCCTCTCCTACCCTATCCTCCTCCTCCTTCCATCCCTGCCTTCCCTTCCTTTTCCTTTCCCCTTCCCTTTCCTTCCTCTCCTACCCTATCCTCCTCCTCCTTCCATCCCTGCCTTCCCTTCCTTTTCCTTTCCCCTTCCCTTTCCTTCCTCTCCTACCCTATCCTCCTCCTCCTTCCATCCCTGCCTTCTCTTCCTTTCCCTTTCCATTTCCCTTTCCTTCCTCTTCTACCCTATCCTCCTCCTCCTTCCACCCCTGCCTTCCCTTCCTTTTCCTTTCCCTTTCTTTCCTCCTTTCCTTCTTTTCCTTTCCCTTCCTTCTCCTATTCCTTCTCCTTTCCCTCAATTTCCTCCTTTCCCTTCTAACCACACTTTTCCCCTTCCTTCTCTTCCTTCCCCTTATTTCTCTTTTTCCTTCTCCTTTCCCTTTATTTCCTCCTTTCCCTTCTACCCCCTCTTTCCCCCTTCCTTCCCTATTCCTCCTTTCTCTTTCCCCCTCCTTCCCTTCTCTTTTCAATCGCATAAGTTACTTCGTTTTGTATCTTTTTATATCATTGTTTTTCATTTTGTATCATTTCCCACACCTCTCTCTCTCTCTCCCTCCTCCTCTTCCTCGTCGCCTAATAAGCCGCTCAGTTCTGGCTCGGCTTATTAACGCGGCGTGATATAACCGAAAGGCGATGACTATTCCGTTCTGACTTGTTGCTGGCGGGATGCTGAGAGGAGGAGACAAGTGTTGAGATGAGGACGATTGGATGCTGTGTGTGTGGGGGTGGGTGTGGGTGTGTGTGTGTGTGTACCAACCCCCCTTCTGAATTCTCCTTGTACCCAATCCTTGTCAATCCGTGTGTGTGTGTGTGTGTGTGTGTGTGTGTGTGTGTGGGTGTGTGTGTGTGTGTGTGTGTGTACCAACCTCCCTTTTGAATTCTCCTTGTAGCCAATCCTTGTCAATCCTTGTGTGTGTGTGTGTAGATTAGGTGACAAGAGACACGCAAATGAGGAGAATCAGCAGGCAATAGAAGACAGGTGAAGTGAGATACAGAGAGGTAATGGTTGTGATTTAAGCAGGTGAGCGGGAGTGAAAAGCAGGTAATGAAGGAGAAGTAGGAAAGAAGAAGCAGGTATAAGCAGACACAGATGAAGAGCAGTGAATACAAGACGAAAATGAGAGAAAGCAGATTGGTGATAAAAGAATGAACAAGAAATTAACGAAGGGAGATACAGAAGGGAAAATCAGATAAAGGGGAATAGGAGAGAAGAAGAAGAAGCAGACGAACGAACATAGAAGAAGAAAAGAAGTGAAAAATATTAGGAGAGATGAAAATGAGAGAAAACAGATTGGTGATGAAAGAATGAACAAGAAATTAACGAAGGGAGATACAGAAGGGAAAATCAGATAAAGGGGAATAGGAGAGAAGAAGAAGAAGAAGAGGAAGAAGCAGGCGAACGACCATAGAAGAAGAGAAGAAAGTGAATAACAGGAAAAATTAAAATGAGAGTAAGCAGATTGGGAGAAAGAAAATGAAGAAGAGATGGATGAGGAGAGATACAGGAGGAGGAGGAGGAGCAGAAGGAGATGAAGAGACAAAAGTGAGGAGAGACAGAAAGGAAGGTTAATTAGAATATGCAGAGAGAAGAGAAATCAGAAAGAGAGATACAGAGTGAGACATGAATGAAGAGTAACAGGAATTTGAAGAGAGAGAGAGAGAGAGAGAGAGAGAGAGAGAGAGAGAGAGAGAGAGAGAGAGAGAGAGAGAGAGAGAGAGAGAGAGAGAGAGAGAGAGAGAGAGAGAGAGAGAGAGAGAGAGAGAGAGAGAGAGAGAGAGAGAGAGAGAGAGAGAGAGAGAGAGAGAGAGAGAGAGAGAGAGAGAGAGAGAGAGAGAGAGAGAGAGAGAGAGAGAGAGATTTACAGGTGAAGAGACAGACACAGGTAGCTTAATCAGATTATGCAGAGAGAAGAGAAACTAGAAAAGTGAGATAGACGAATTAAGAGAAACAGGTCTTTGAAGAGAGAGAGAGAGAGACAAACAGGTGAAGAGACGGACACAGGTAAGCCTATAGGTGAGGAGAGGGAGATAGACAGGTGGGCAGGTTAATCAGGGCGAGCAGGTAGGAGTCGGCGGTATCAGTCGGAGTAATGAGTTCGTTAGAGCGGCAACTCCCCGATGAATGGAGCACGCCAGGCGTATTACTCCGAGGGGCCGCGGCAATAGACCCGAACTCTCGCCCGCCTGCATGCTTACCCTGTCTGTCTGTCTGTCTGTGCATCTGTCTATGTCTGTATGAACACTTATTTGTCTGTCAATGTGTCTGTTCTGTCTATCTTTGCATATATGTCCTGTCTAATTACTTTTTGTTATGTCTATTTCACTGTCTGTCTGTCTATCTGTCTATCTTTCCTAACTTACGTCCCTAGTTCTCTGTCTGCTTGTCTGTCTAACTATCTATTCTTTTATCTCCTGTCTGTCTATCCTAACTAACGTCTATTTGTCTATTTGCGTGTCTGTCTAGCTATCTCTGCATTCATCTCCCGTCTGTCTGTCTGCCCCTGTCTGCCCTAATGTACGTCTGTCTGTCTGTCTATCTATGCTTATATCTCCTGTCTGTCTTTATTTGTCTATTTGCGTGTCTGTCTAACTATCCATGCATTCATCTCCCGTCTGTCTGTCTGCCCTAATGTACGTCTGTTTGCATATCTATCCGTGTGTCTGCGAGTGGATGAATGGATGAACGGGTGAGTGAGTGGCTGCCTGATTGATTGGCTTGCTGATTGGATGTTTAGTTGAAGCGTAATTGTCAGTTTGAATGCCCGGCCTGTCTGGGGGAGAGTATATCTGAATGGGTGGGTGTCCATTCGTCTTCTGTGTGCGTGTATGTGTATGTGTGTGAGGGGAGGGGGGGGGGGTATTATGCTGGATGGCTGGGTGGGTGGCTGGATGGTTGGCTGTCTGGCCCGCTGACTCTCAATTTGTCTCTCTGTCGGGTTGTCTGTCAGGTTAATTGTTTGATCTGCTCCTCTTGTTCAGCCCGGAGCGTATTTTCTGCCGCGTCCAGCTTGCCCTATACCTGCCAGCCCGCGCTCCACCGCTACCTCGTTCGCTTTTACCCAAATATTTGCTCGAAGGTACCTGTTAACTAGCACGCAAGCCTTACCCTTCTCCTTATCCTCCTTTTCCTTTTCCTCTTTCTCCTGCTTTTCCGTCTCCTACTCTTTCTTCTCTTACTCTTCCTTCTCCTACTCCTCCTTCTTCTTAATCCTTCTACTTCTCCTCCTCCTCCTCCTCCTACTCCACTCCATTCCATCCCCCTTCTCTGCTTGTCCCGTCCGAGTATTCGTCTAATGGTATGACTTCCTGCGTCGATTCGGGAAGGAAGTGGAGTTTGGATTTTGAACCTTAATTTACACGATCCAACACAAGGCGACCTGAACTTCACTGGCCCAGCACGGCGCGTCGGTGGAATTGGTGACCTGACCTGACCTGACCTCGCTCGATGTGACCTTACGATGAGAGAGAGAGAGAGAGAGAGAGAGAGAGAGAGAGAGAGAGAGAGAGAGAGAGAGAGAGAGAGAGAGAGAGAGAGAGAGAGAGAGAGAGAGAGAGAGAGAGAGAGAGAGAGAGAGAGAGAGAGATAGAGAAAGAAAAAGGAAGGAAGGAAGAAAGGAAGGGAGGAAGGAAAAAGTCGGTGAAATCTATATTAATTTAAGAAAATAAGGTAAAGTTTCCTTCACTTTAAATTTACTGCATACATCCTCTTCTTCTTCTTCCTCCTCCTCCTCCTCCTCCTCCTCCTTCTCTACCACCTCTTCCTCCTCAGTTCTCCGCATCCTCTTCCTTCACCCAATCCTCCTTGTCCTCACCTTCTCCTCCTCCTCCTCCTCCTCCTCCTCCTCCTCCTCCTCCTCCTCCTCCTCCTCCTCCGCGAGCCCCGAAGATGACGTGCCGAGGCGACGCGTGACGGACACCTGAAACAAGTCCGCGTCACCCGTCACGCCGGGGAGATTACCTGGCCAGCACGCACACACGCACGCACACATACATACACACATACATACATAAAGATAGACAGGTGGGAAGGCAGACAGTGAGACAAACAGACACACACACACACACACACACACACACACACACACACACACACACACACACACACACACACACACACACACACACACACACACAAAGAAAACATACATTCATACATACATACATACATACATATCCGTAGATTCATTGACCACAACGTACGCTCGTATAACAGTTACTTAAAAAAAAAACATTAATTCAACGTACATACACACACACACACACACACACACACACACACACACACACACACACACTATATAGTCATTAAATTTACATGTATATCCAGCAATCATTTCTACATTGGTGAATAGACAAGCAAATTCATTAATAGGTAAATACATATAAATGAATGACATATTTACAAAAATAAACAAGCATATGAAAAGCTGAATGAAAAGTTAACAGGTGAATAAATCATCATCGCAAAACTTCCAAACACACAAAATCAAAAATGGAAAAGAAATTAATAATGGAATGTTTTTTTTTTTTTTTTGCCGTGGTTTAGTCTTTGAAACACACACACACACACACACACTCAACACCCCCACCACACACAACACAATCCCCTCTCCACACACAACACACAACCCCCCTCACAACCCCCCCCCACACACAACACAACACAATCCTCCCTTCTCCCCCCCGACACACAAATACAACACAACACACACAGGCAACAGAGCTCGTCTCGTCTCGTCTCGTCTCAAAATCTCGCCTCATCTCTGGGCGTGACAATAAATATCACCCTGAACATTTTCCTTGTCTGGGAGAACGAGAGAGAAGACAGCCAGACAGATAGACACACAGAGAGATAGATAGATAGATAGAGAGAGAGAGAGAGAAAGAGGAGAGATGATGATGACAGAAGAGGACGCGAGAAGACAGACAGAGAGGAGGAAAGGAAGACGGAGATACGGACAGACAGGGAGGAAGATAGAAGGGGACAAGAGACAGCCGTACCGAAGAAGGATGGGACGGGATGGTGTGCCTGGCTGGCGAACGAAGGAAAAAGAAAATGGGAATAGATAGATAAATAGAGAGAGAGATAGAAATACAGAGAAGGAAGTTTGAGATATTTGGCAGACACCCCCATCCCACCCACCCCCCCACACACACTCACACACAACAAGTAGCTAGAAAAAAAATAAGGGTTCGTATTGAGGAAGTAGGAAAAAGATTAATGAATTCCTTCCTCTCTTTATTATTTCGTCCATTAACCCGGAAACTCCAGACCAAGGCCGGGTAATTTATTGGCCGTCAAGGGGAACATTATGAACAAGCTCTAGCGTTAGCAGGAGGAGAGAGGGAAGGGAAGGAAATAGAAGGGAAGGGAAGGGCTGGAAATGAAAGGAAGGGGAAGGAAAGGGATGGATTGGTAAGAAAGGGAAGGGAAGGAAAGGGAAGGGAAGGGAAGGGAAGGGAAGGAGAGGGAAAGGAACGGTTAGAAAAGGAAGGGAAGGGAAGGGAAGGGAAGAAACGGGAAGGGAGGACAAGTGAAGGGAAGGGAAGGGAAGGGAAGGGAAGGGAAGGAGAGGGAAAGGAAAGGGAAAGGAAGAGATGGGAAGGGAGGGGAAGTGAAAAGAAAAGAAAAGAAAAGAAAAGAAAGGAAAAGAAAGGAAAGGAAAGGAAAGGAAAGGAAATGGAAGGGAAAGGAAGGGAAGGGAATGGGAAAGGAAATGGAAGGGAAGGGAAGGGAAGGGAAGGGAAGGGAAGGAGGACAGGAAGGAAGGAAGGAAGGAAGGAAGGGAAGGACAGGAAAGGAAAGGAAGAGATGGAAGGGAAAGAAAAGAAAAAGAAAGAAGGGAAGAAAAGAAAAGAAAGAAAAGAAAAGAAAAGAAAAGAAGGAAAGGAAAGGAAAGGAGAGAAATGGAAGGAAAGGAAGGAAGGAATGGTGAAGTGAAGTGAAGTGAAGGGAAGGGAAGGGTGTGAACAAGAGGATAAGTTGAATCATTTGTCTTGTATGCAGTTGTCCCCCGAAGAGCTCGTACACACACACACACACACACACACACACACACACACACACACACACACACACACACACACACACACACACACACACACCTGCGACATCTCCATCTCCTCATTCGCCAATTTCTCTTCCACCGCAATAATATTCTCCTCCTCCTCCTCCTCCTCCTCCTCCTCCTCCTCCTCCTCCTCCTCCAAGTATGTTGTGGGAAGCATGACACGACAGGAATCACAACTCTCTCTCTCTCTCTCTCTCTCTCTCTCTCTCTCTCTCTCTTGTTATGCAGGCGACGATCCTTCCTCAGTAGTGTTCGGCGCCCCAGGAATCCAGGAGGAGGAGGAAGAGGAGGAGGAGGAGGAGGAGGAAGAAGAAGAGGAGGAGGAGGATCTATTACTATCTGACGGAGGCCTGAAGGAGGAGTATTGCGTGTGTGTGTGTTTGTTTGTTTGTTTGTGTGTGTTTGTTTGTTTGTTTGTGTGTGGGGGTAAAGGGAGGAGGAGGAGGAGGAGGAGGAGGAGGAGGAGGAGGAGGAGGAGGAGGAAGAAGATGAATGTCGAGGTGGAAGAGGAGGAAGGAAATGGATGGAGACGAGTAAAGGAGAGAGAGAGAGAGAGAGAGAGAGAGAGAGAGAGAGAGAGAGAGAGAGAGAGAGAGAGAGAGAGAGAGAGAGAGAGAGAGAGAGAGAGAGAGAGAGAACTATTCCAATGTGTGTGTGTGTGTGTGTGTGTGTGTGTGTGTGTGTGTGTGTGTGTGTGTGTGTGTGTGTGTGTGTGTGTGTGTGTGTGTTATCGCTTTCACCTTTAACATAAAAAAAAAACAAATCAAATTAAAAAAAAAATATTATAATACATGAAATAATTAAAAAATAATACATCAAAACGAATTATAAAAAAAACAATAACTAAACTAACGAAATAAAATACACCGAATGAGTAAACACACACACAAAAAAAAATTAACTAAAATAAAAAAAAAAAAAATAAAGTGAAGTGAAGTGAAGTGAAATGAAATGAAATAAATAAGTAAATAAATAAATAAGTTCTCGTTGTTTTCTTTTCATCCTCTCTTCACGGGTGGTGGGGGGGGGGGGGGGGCCGGGGGAAACGAGGGGAAGGGGGGACGAAGGCATTTTTAAGAACCGCCTTTGCAACTATTCTTCCATGCCTGAATTGAAGCCCATGATTAAATATTGACCGTGTTCGTAAGGTCTCTCTCTCTCTCTCTCTCTCCATCTGTCTATCTATCTATGTATGAATCTATATATACATTTATCTATACAGTGACTGACTTAACCTCTATAATCACACTTCAACTAATACATTTTTTTTAAGAGCGCTGCGTCAAAGTCTACGGATAAAGCCAGCCAGATTTCACTATATATTTGTACGTATTTCCACCGTAGATATTTTCTCTTCCTCTCCATCCCTCTCCCTCTCTCTCTCTCTCTTATACCGAACACAATAAACAAACTCGAAACACAACAATACGGTTTTACGGTCATCAGGACTTTTGCGTCGCCCGAGCACCTGATTGTTGCGTAGCCAGAAGTAGTTGTTTGGCGCCTTTATGAGGGTTCTGGGAAGGCCACAAGAGCGCCATGAACTAAAACAGCCAACCTCAAGAGAAGGGGAATGGAAAAAGAGGGGAAGAAGTAAAGAAGTTAATAGCTCTTAGGAGAAAGGGACAAGACGGAAAGAGAAACAAGTAATGATTTTTAGTTCTTAACCTTAATAGAAGAAGGCGAATTAAAGAAGGGAAAAAATAAAGAGAAGAAATTATAAAAGCCATTCATTAGTAGATAGAGTAAAAGTTCAAGAGAGGTAAAGAAAGATATATATTTGTTAACCTCATGAGAAGGAAAATGGGGAAGGGAAGAAAGGAAGAAATAAACAGAAGAAATTATTAAAAGATCTTCATTAAATATAGAAAAAAAGTATAAGAGAAAGAGAGAGAAAGAAGCCAACGAAGCCATGATATATATAATTGGCAGCCTCAAGAGAAGAAGAAGGAGAATAAGAAAAAGAAGAAGAAACAAAGGGAAGAAAATAGATGTTCTTCATTAGTTGGATAAAATAAAAGTATGAGAGGGAGAGAAATAGAGAGAACGAGAGAGAAAGAGAGAGAGAGAAGCCAAATAAGTCACGGTATACAATTGATAAGCTCAGAAGAAAAAGAAAAAGAAAAAGAAAAGGAGAAGAAGAAGAAGAAGAACATACACAAAAACAGGAAGAACAAGAAAAAACTACGTACAACAACAGCAACAAGAACAACAACAACAACATACAGAAGAAAAGAAGAAGAAAGAAAATAATGAAAGAGGAAAAATAGAAAAATAAAATAAAAACGCTTCACTAACAAATATAACAAAGGTAGGAAGTAGATGAAAGAGACATATCGATAGATAGAGAGAGAGAGAGAGACAGATAGATAGATAGCCAGAGAGAGAGAGGGTAGAGGAAGAGGAGAAGGACGAGGGGGAGCTATTATGATGGCCCGGTGTAGACGTTTGAAACTAGTTAGCTAGCACTCCCCAATCAACTAAAATTGGTTTCATATGACTCCCCATCAGGATGAAATGACTCACATTATTGGATGAAAAAGATTTATTGATGTTGACTCCCATACAAAAACTAATCAGTAATCACACTACAGTACATTAATGTTGTCTCCCATCCAAAAGCTAATCACTAATCATGTGCACATTACACACGAATAGCTACATTAAAATGGTTGCCTGCTTTATTGTCGGCTTTATTGTTCGGCTTATGGACAAGTTTTAGAAAGTCGTCTTGGATAACGAAAGCCAGACACTTCCTTCGAAAATTTTCTTTTTTTCCCTTGTCGTTTCCAACATGCACTGGATATTAAAATTTTTAACCGCAGAAACTCTTCCACCTCGTCCATTTCAATAGAGAACTCCATGGTGTAAACGCATCGATGAGCCGCGTAACGTCTATAGAAAACGGGAAGCGAAACGTCAAATACTCTAGTTAGATTCAGAAACACCAAAAAACTACAAACAAGGTTCATTCGACTACAGAGTCATTTCAAACGGGTGGGTAGTCGTCTGAAACCAGTCTCAAGTGACGGGGAGTCGACTGAACCTAGATTCATCTGAGTGGGAGAGTCTTCTGAAACAGGGAGTAATTTGAAACTGCTACACTGGCTCTCTCTACATGTGGCCAGACGTGTTTCATCAACTAATGCATCAGAAACATGGAACAGGGTAATAAGCAGGCTGTTCCCACGACCTGGAATGGGGGAGGGACGGATGGAGGGGGAGAGGAAGGGAGGGGAAGTGAAGAATGAGAGAGAGGCGTAGAGAAGAGGGGAATGAGTGAGTGACTGCAGGGGGAAGAGACGAAGGAAGGAAGGAAGGAAGGAAGGAAGGAAGGAGGGAGGGAGTGATTAAGGGAATAAGTAAGTGAGAAAGATAAATAAACAAAGAACGAAAGGAAAGAAGGAGAGGAATAAGAGAGCAAAGGAAGGATGGGAAGAAGGGAATGAGTGATGGATAAGGAGAAGAAGGGAGGAAGAAAGGGAATGATTAGGAGAATGAGTGAGTGAGAAGAGGAGAAATACAGAGAGAAAGGAAGGAAGGGAGGAAGGAAGGAAGGAGGGAAGGGAGGAAGGATATATATAGAGAGATTCAGGGAGTTCGGAAGGAAGATAAAGGAGGGAGAGAGATAGGAGTACGGAGGTGTTGTGAATAGTTTCCATCAGTTTGTATGTCCCTCTGTCTGTCTGTGTGTGTGTATATTCCTGGGGATTGGTACATGTCTCCCTGTAGGTGTGTTTAACTGTATATAGTAGTAGTAGTAGTAGTAGTAGTAGTAGTAGTAGTAGTAGTAGTAGTAGCAGCAGTAGTAGTAGTAGTAGTAGTAGTAGTAGTAGTAGTAGTAGTAGTAGTAGTAGTAGTAGTAGTAGTAGTAGTAGTAGTAAGACCCTTCACCGCCGCTGGCAGATTCATAAAAATACTTCACAGAGTTGCATAACTTCCCAATTTTTTCCGCCTATACATTTTTTAGCAACATGAAACCCTTGACGGGGCATCTTTCATATCCCAAAAATTCCCCCAACCAACATTTTTTTACTTGAAACCCAATACATATTTTTCTAACCTTCTTTCTCGACATCACACGAAGATAACAACAACAACACACACACACACACACACACACACACACACACACACACACACACACACACACACACACACACACACACACACACACTTTACCCTCCTCCTCCTCCTCCTCTTTATTTCCCTTTCTTTATTTCTTTAACTTCTTTACCCTTGAACAACAACAGTATACGTTAGAAGAGGAGGAGGAGGAGAAGAAGAAACCTCGCGCGTGATAGGATCTTCCAATTTTCAAAAGGACAATATTGTGGGGCTAACTTTTATATAGTGTAGATGCTCGGCCCTTTGCTGGCGCGCCCTGAACAAGAAAACTCATCACAAACGTAGATCACCACTTATCTCGCGGCGTTTGAAGTCCACACGCGCTGTCAAGGAACCCACAAGACACACGAGGATGGCGGGATGCAAAAGGTAAAGAGAGGAGAGAAGATAGAACGAAAAGAAAGAAGGAAATGAAGGCAGCAAGATAAGAAGTGAAGGAAGGATGTGAAGAACGGGACGGAGAATGCAAGAGGACGAGAGGATAGAAGGAAATGAAAGAAGAAAGCTAAGAAGGGAAGGAAGGAGAGTAAAGAGAGGTTGAGTGGAGAAGGAGAACGAAAGAAGAAAATGAAGGCAGGGAGTTAAGGAGTAAAGGAAGGCTGGTGCATCAAGAGAGAGCAAAAATGAATGAGTAAAGGAGACTGGATGTGAATGGAAGAGATGAAGGGAAGGGAAGAGCGCAAGGAAGGAAAAATGGAAATGAAGGCAGGAAGTTAAGAAGGGAAGGAAGGCTGGTGCGTCAAGAGAGAGCATAATTAATTGGAAAAGGAGGCACAATTGAAGAGGTAAGAGGGAAGGGAAGAGCGAAAGGAAGGGAAGGAAGGATGGAGTGTGTAAAAAAATGGATGTAAGAAGTCAAGGGAAGAGAAGAGAAGGAAGAAAAGAAGGATATGAAGGAAGGAAGGAAGAATGGAAGGAGATGTGTCATTACCACCGCCACCACCACCACCCCCACCATCACCACCACCACTGCCCCGCCCCCCTCACCTGCCACGCCCTCCCCCGAGCTCCCAGGTGGACACTATCATAATAACCAATTAGTCTTCCCCTTCTGCCTTGCACGCAAACACGTCTCAGCATGTCTGGCAGTCCCTCACACCTCACGACTCATTATCTCTCTTCTCATCTTCTCTCTCCTCTACTCATCCTTTCTCTCCTCATCTTCTCTCTCATCTCTCTTCTCACCCTCACCTTCATCCTCCTTCTCCTTCATCCTCATCTCTCCTCCTCCTCCTCCTCCTCCTTCTCCTAACCCTCATCCCTTCACTACTTCCCTTATTCTCGTTTATTATGAGAGAGAGAGAGAGAGAGAGAGAGAGAGAGAGAGAGAGAGAGAGAGAGAGAGAGAGAGAGAGAGAGAGAGAGAGAGAGAGAGAGAGAGAGAGAGACCAAGAGAGAGAGAGAGAGAGAGGGAGCGGGTGTAGATATATACTTTAAACACATCTAAACTTTTGCTCCAGATATCTGTCGGTTGTCCCTCAGCGGAAACACGCGGCGAGCAGGACGTGAAAGAGACGGATTCGCGGGTGGACGGATGGGTGGGTGAAGGGACCGACCGACTCCAAAGGGACACGCGGGCTGGAAAAAGTGTATAGATACCAATGCACGTCTGATAAATGAACACATAAGAGAGAGAAAACTGAGAGAACATAGAAGAAAAAGCAGGAGGGGATAAATGAATGCAATACGATGATAATATAGATGAAATAAAGTTTGTTGATGTCGAAGGGAAATGTGGGCTAGAAAAAGTGTTTAGACAGAAATGCACGGATGATGAATGAACACATGAGAGAGAGAAAACTGAGAGAACATAGAAGGAAAAGCAGGAGGGGATAAATGAATGCAATACGATGTTAGTAAGAGAAACACTGATAATATGAATGAAATAAAGTTTGTTGATGTCGAAGGGAAATGTGGGATGGGTAAAATATATTGAAGTGAACGAATAATATATGGAAATATAAACGAAAGAACATAACCGAATAAAAAAGAATGGTGGAATACTCGTAAACCAAAAAAAAAAAAGGATATAAATAATGGAAAACAAGTATTGTAAAAGAAATTAGTGTTGCTGTACATACTTTGAGATGGAAAATGTATATAGATAGAGAAATGCGTGAATGATGAATGATGAATGAGAGAGAGAGAGAGAGAGAGAGAGAGAGAGAGAGAGAGAGAGAGAGAGAGAGAGAGAGAGAGAGAGAGAGAGAGAGAGAGAGAGAGAGAGAGAGAGAGAGAGAGAGAGAGAGAGAGAGAGAGAGAGAGAGAGAGAGAGAGAGAGAGAGAGAGAGAGAAACGAAAGAAACTACAGGAAAATAATAGGAAAAAAAAGGAATGTAGAATGTCCGGTTGGAGAAAATGAAAAATGAAAGTAAGAGAGGGAAAGAGAAAAAAACAGAGAAAAGCAAAAATAAAACAAAGGAGAGAATAAAGAATTAATAGAAGACATACATAAGGTAAACACTGATATTATGAAAGAAATGGAAATAGGGATGTTTTAGTGTACATACTTTCACACACACACACACACACACACACACACACACACACACACACACACACACACACACACACGCAAGATAACCCTGACGAACCCCGAGGACCAACAGACAGCTTATCACGCGCCGCCTCGCCTCCCTGGAAATACTGAAGTCTCCCCGTCGGCCGCCACCACATCCGTTTTCCTTCTCGTCTCTCAGCGTGCCCGTATCTCTTCTCTCCAATTCGTTTTGCTCCTCGCGTTCTGACAGCAAGTCATTATCCAACCCTATCAACTCTCTCTCTCTCTCTCTCTCTCTCTCTATCAGATTGGGTTTTGGGTTGTAAATGAAAATTCTCCAACAAACTCTGAGGTCTAAAATGATTTCGGGTAGTTTTGGAATACGTTCTGCTATGAATTGTTGAGATATACGCAGAGAGAGAGAGAGAGAGAGAGAGAGAGAGAGAGAGAGAGAGAGAGAGAGAGAGAGAGAGAGAGAGAGAGAGAGAGAGAGAGAGAGAGAGAGAGAGAGAGAGAGAGAGAGAGAGAGAGTATGAGTGTATGGAAAACATTTAAAGAATTGATTTTTTTTATATTTCCCTTTTATTCCCTATTGTTAGTGACATGTGCAGTTTCCAGCCCTGATACTAAAACGTAAACTAAACGACGCAACTCTTACTACTGAAACACGCTCCTTTTCCCTCTCAAAAGTGCAATTCATCTCACTAAAATCAGTTGTTCACATCACTAAAACGCGCGTCCCTAAATCCTATAAGAGACAGTTCGAAGCACGGAACCCTCGTAGCACCAACTCCTATTTATAAAACACGTAACTCTTATCAATGAAACAGGCATCTTTATTCTATACCGTACATATTATCTCACTGAACCGCGCAGGGTGTACATACCTCATTGTTCTTCACTGGCCGTTCTTGATTCCCAAAATGCACCTCACGCACCGATGATTATAATTCTTCTTATAATATAGCATCATAATTAGGGACTCTACGTTATAACAAGGTCCCGCCACGTACACATCATTTGTAATATCATTTGCTTCATTATCATTAAGTTTACCAGATATTTTTTATTCGCAAATATCACCTTACTCCTTTCTAATACTCCTTCCATATCTGTGCTATTATTCAAATGTTCCGCCAAGTATATCACCACATTGTTGATATTAGTTGTTTCACCGTGAAGTTTACCAGCACTTTTCTTTTCACAAAATGCGCCTCAACCTTTCTTAATCATCCATACATTTCTATAATAATACTCAAAGGCCGCCACGTACCACCACACTACTAATATCACTTGTCTTACCCTCAAGTTTCCCAGCACTCCTTTATTCACAATTTACGCCTCACTTTTTTTCTGATTCCCCCAATATTTCAATGCTCAGGAGACGTCATAGCAAGGTCATCCCACCCCATCGCGCCAGGCTCCGTCACTCACCCGTCAATATTTCCCTCAGCGGCGCCACATAAGGGAGGGTGATCAACTTAGCGCCGAGCCCCGTGTTGTCCCCCGCGCCTCGCTCTCCTCCTTGCCGCACTTAAGCCAAACACAGGCGGGGGCAGCGAGGGCCCACCAGCCTGTCCTAAGGCAACACTCGTCCCTCCCTTATGAGCATTACGTCGTGTGTGTGATGTGGTAATTCTCTCTGTACTGATGAAGAAGAATGAGGAGGATGAGTTGAATGAAGAAGAATGACTAAAGAAACACGGAATTAATACATGAACTGAAAATAATGATAAATGGAATGATGCAAATATCTGAAATAAATTAATTAACAGAGAGAGAGAGAGAGAGAGAGAGAGAGAGAGAGAGAGAGAGAGAGAGAGAGAGAGAGAGAGAGAGAGAGAGAGAGAGAGAGAGAGAGAGAGAGAGAGAGAGAGAGAGAGAGAGAGAGAGAGAGAGAGAGAGAGAGAGAGAGAGAGAGAGAGAGAGAGAGAGAGAGAGAGAGAGAGAGAAAAAATCTACGGTAGAAATATCCATACATAGTGAAATCAGGCAAAATATATCCGTAGAGTTTTATATCTCCCTTACAAAACCAAATTATAGTATGTATGATATATAAGGTTACTCAATATACTAAATCAGTCAATATTCCAGAGATAGGTAGAAATAGAGATGGACAGATAGATCAATAGAGATAGATAAATAAATAAATAGGTCGATAAGCAGAGAGAAAAAAGGGGATCACAGTGAAACGTAGATCTGATCACACAACACACATTCCCCCAGAACCCCGCGGGCAAACAAATAAGGTGCCCTATATACAAATACTCACATCAGAACAATTACCCGTTAACCCATGAGCGTCAGGGGAAACTCAAGAAAACGGTGTGTTGCATATATTACAGCATGTGTGTGTGTGTGTGTGTGTGTGTGTGTGTGTGTGTGTATGTGTGTGTATGTGTGTGTGTGTGTTTACGCATTTAAATGAGTAGGTGTGTGACTCACCAACGCGCGACACGACCGCTTAACTGTAACAGATCTCTGGCTACATGGCTTTGTTAATAGGATCGTCGTCCACTAGATGTAATAAATTGGTTAAATAATAATAATAATAATAATAATAATAATAATAATCTCTCTCTCTCTCTCTCTCTCTCTCTCTCTCTTGTCCCTGATCTAAATATAAGCATACCAGGTAAGTCCATTTTTGTTTTCCTCGCTTCCCACAATCCCTCGCGGCCTTGCATCAACGATAAACACATTCCTTCATACCAGGTAAGTCCTTTTTTGTTTTCCTCGCTTCCCACAATCCCTCGCGGCCTTGCATCAACGATAAACACATTCGTTGACCATTTTCTTTCTTTCCCCGCGGCTAGTCGGCCCATCTTGCATCACCTGCTGGCATTATGTAACACTCCTGCTTCTACGTAATACAGCTTCGCCAGAACACGCGACAGGCCCTTCTTTAGCAGCCTGCTCCCCCCAATAAAGAGCACACACACACACACACACACACACACACACCATCGGGCCATCAGTCACTGTCCCATAACCCAATACAACGCTACCTATCACTTTAAGGCCTTTAGTTCTTTGTTGCGGTTGTCTTTTTTACGGCAAGGGAGGCAGCTCAAGGGGAAAACAACAACACATCAATAAAGAAAACCCGCAATACGCTGCTCCAACAAAGAAATAAGAACAATAGGTCAGAGGAGAGGTCAGTTTCGGGTGGAGAGGTGTCTTGATGCTCTCCCCTTCACCTGTTTAGCCCATGTGCAGAGGATTATAACCACATTTTGCTCCTCTTAACCTGTAAATGTCTCACCCACGCAAATAATCCACCAAAAAATGGTTTCCTTTTGAATTCACAGATCAATAACAGGTCCTTCTTCAGCCTTTCCCCTTCCCTTTACCTGCTTAACCCGTGAGCAGAGAATTATAACCACATTTTACTCCTCTTAAACTGTAAATGTCTCAACCACGCAAGAAATCCACCAAAGAATTCAATTTCCCTTTGAATTCACAGAACAAAAACAGGTCCTTCTTCAGCCTTTCCCCTTCCCTTTACCTGCTTAACCCGTGAGTAAAGGATTATAACCACATTTTGCTCCTCTTAACCTGTAAATGTCTCAGCCCTCCCTTCCCCGCACCGCCAATGACTATATCGCCACTTGGATCGAACTACCTCATAAGCAGTAGAAGCCTCAATGACACATACATTTCGCTAAGCAACTTGATTTCCCTGTTAGTTCATTCTTATATAGGCTTCCCCCTCCTACTATCTCTCCCTTCCCCGCGCCGCCAAGTTCCCTGCGCGGCGTAGAGAGAAAACGGCAAGCCTTCAACTTCAACGGCTAACTCAACTAAAGAGAGGAAGGCATGTTTACCCACTTACCTTGGGCATTTCCAGCGCGGCGGTGGATCCCTCGGCGGTGAGCACAGTTTGCCTCAACTTGCTTTCCGACCGCAACACAACAATTCAAAGTTTGCAGCCAACACACGCCACGCGCCCATTAGCGGCGGAGAGCAGCCTCGCCTCGGCGGGAGAACTAACTTGGCACACACACACACACACACACAGGAGGCAGCCGCTCAGCCCTCGCGTACCAGACAGAGAGGAAAGCCGCCACACACACACACACACACACACACACACACACACACACGTTCACGCAGGCATCAGATCACATCAATTCACACACTCAAACACACGCAGCAAGACGCAGCATCCATCACATGACAGTACATCAAAATTCATCGTTCCTCGCCTTTCCTCTCCCCGATAGAAAACAGACACTCGCGTTTTGCCCTTCCCACGCTAACCACCGGGCTATCAGTCACTCACACGCCACTTAACGCCTCACATCACTAACCCGTCCTTCTCAACTGTCCCATAAGCCACTCTAACGCTTCACACACACTATAATAAGTCTTCTTGTCACGGTTCCTTAAGCCACACAAACGTCACTCATGACCTCTTATCTCTTCACGTTCCCTTGTTCTTCCTTGTCTCGGTTCCTTAAGTTAAGCTATAAAGGCGCTACCCAACGACACATCGCTTCCCAGACACTAGTTTTTCCTCAGGCCACAAAAACGCTACTCCCAACATCTCTCATCACTGCACGGATACTAATTCTTCCTACCACTGTTCCTTAAGCCACAAAAACGCAACTTCCCCGTCTCTTATCGCTGCACTGACATTAGTTCTTTCTTGCCACGGTTCTCTAAGTAACACAAACAGTACTCCCAGCTCCACATATCTTCACGTAGTCTTGTTTTCCCTTTTCGCGGCTCCTTAGGCCATACCAACGCCATTACACAGTCTCTTATCGCTTCACTCACTGTCCCATAAGCCACACAAACGTCACGCAACACCTCACATACACTAGGCGACCCTTCTGCACGTCCTAGTGAGCCGTGCAGCCCGCCCTCACAGCTGGGGGTCTGGGGCGGCTTTCTGGGTTGAACTACGGAACAACACTGAAGGTCATATGTTTGCCGCCAAAGCACACAAATTTGACACGTTTTTCGTAGAAGTTGTGGGCATTTCCATGGGTAGTTTTATGACCCTGGTGGTAGTCTGACCCTTCTCCAGTACCGTGAACGTGAAAAAAAACTCATTACAGCTTGATTGATCTCCTTTTCGGCCTTTGGAAATAGTTAATGCGGGAGAAGTATCTGGCAATAATGACTTGAAGCTTTGACAACACGCTCGAACAGTTGACTTACTGATGCCGTCGTCGTGTTAGCGTGTACCTATCAAGATGTTTGAAGTTTTCCACGCTGCCTTTTGCTCGTTTCCTATTTTTTTTGTGCCTTGTGTTAGGTCTGATGTCCATGTGTCGTCGTGATGAGAGCGGTGGTCAAGGTTCGATCTTCACCAAGGGTTTCGACTTAGCGAGTGAATCGTGCGGCGCCGCAGTGTTGCCAAGCGTTTCTGCTGTTGTTGCCACATGTACACACACACTTTTTTTAATATTATTTTGTTTCCACCTCACACACACACACACACACACACACACACACACACACACACAGTTTAGGGATAAGTGGAGTATTTTAAGCTGTGAAATGAAACACAACACATTCTTTATTCACATCGTTACCTGCAGGTACACGAAAAAGGATGAGCTAAAATGAAAAAAATATAATAGTCACATTGGCTACTTTTGACCTCCGGGCGTAGTCTAAAGATCTGCCAAAGGTTATTTTTTTTCATTTCTTTCTTGGACTTTCTTGGGATGATTAACAAGACAGACTGCTTTCGTTGTTGCCTTTATTTTCTTAGGTATAATATATGAAACTTGCACTATGTAAACTTAAACACTACAATATCATCATCATCATCATCATCATTATCTTACAGGCGTATTATCTACAAGTATAAAGTCCTTCCTTCTCTGGTAAGGCTGTCAGCAGGGAGAAAAAACAACGTCCTTATTTTCTGTTACAACGTCCGTGAGGGTGAAGGAGGATGTTGAGGATTGTGGACCAGGAGGTAGAGGAAGAAGGAAGAACAGAAGTGGAGATGGTGAGGACTCATGGCCATATCTTTTTATTTTCTTGTGTTTTTAGTTTTTTTACTTATTCTAAGACCACGTAATCCCGTTTTTAGTCTTTTCCGGATATAGACGGTTTTTTTTCGATAAATATCACACAACGGAGAACAAAATAAGAAAATAAATAAGTAAACAATGAAATCTGAATAAAAAGAAATGAAAGGCAATTGGTCTGTGTCGCACCGGGAAGGACCAAGTCAAATATCGTCACCCTCATAAAATATTCGCCTAAGTCATTTTTCAGCGATTTCCAGGTTTTTTCTACATCAATTTTTCAACACGTGACGCCCATTTCTGTAGAGTTGCCTTCGACATTCAGGGTTTGAGTGTTCTAGAATTGCCCTTTTCATTTCTGCCTAAACCTTAAGCCGAATGAGATAATGACAGTTCTTTTCTGATTTCCTGTAAAGTAGAAAATAATGACTAAGGCGGTTTGTTTACCAAGGTGACGATATGGGGAATAAAAATGAAAATAAAATAAGAAAAATATAAAAGGGAGTGAGTGAAGAGCCTCGAGCCGCGTAACAAAGAGCTAAACAGCGAGGGGAGGAGAGGACGGTCGTTTGTCTCGCCTGACGCTACATCTGTCTCTCTCTCTCCCTCTCCCTCCCTCCCCTCCACCTCACCTTCCACCCCCTTACTCTCTCTCCCCCCATCCCCATATCCTTCCACTTTCCCTCCTAACCCCCTCTCTCACCCTCCACCTCCTCCAGTCCTCTACCTCCCCTCCCATTCCAGTACCGTCCCTCTCCTTCGCTTCTTCTCCCTCCCTCTCCCTCTCTGCGGCTCAACAGGGAATTTATTGTTCCCAGACTTTTTGCATAATTTCCTATCGTTTTCATGAGGTTTAAAAGTATTTCGTCTCTAAAACGAGTATTTAGTTTTACTGTGGCAAGACAAACGACCTGCAGTGTTCTGTTCCTTAAAAAAGCCGCAACAATCCCTCGCGCGCCTCCCTCGCCGCTGCTCCGCCGCGAGTTTTCGACTAAAACGTAGAAAAGATTGCTGCGTTTGGAGGAGCTCGGCGGCACGGTGATTCATCGGCCACACCCTCGCGTCACAGGTTCGATCCCCACCGTGTTGGTGCATGCGTCAACACGACGTCCCAGTGACGTATCGTCATTATCATTGTATCATTATGCGTACGATGAGACTCACCAACATAGCTTTGCGCCGCTACCAACACGCTGGCGGTAACGTCCCAGCTGCGTAGCTGCGGCTAATGCGTCACCTGCCCGCCGAGGACCTTCCCTTGGCACTGTGACCGCGTCGGAGCCGCGCGGAGCCTCTCCGATCACGCCCCGCGGCACGCCACGGGCGTCCCCGTCGACGTGGACGAGACCTCCTGAGGCAGGGCCGTCGACGAACTAAGTATAAATACGTATCATTGCATATATACACTATATGGCTGACCCCTCTCGGCTGTCTGACTCTGCGCCACTGTGTACAGAGGCGGGGTTGTGAGGACAGTGGATAGCCCCTCGCCTCGCCCGACCACCGCACCAACTTAGAGGTTCCAAAAGATAAGACCCGACATAACAATGACTACTCCTTCGCCGTGGTCATCAGGTGAGGCTGGCGGTCACCGCCGCCGCCTGAGGGGCGCTGCCAACGCTACACAGCAGCTCGCCGCCGCCGCCGCCTCACCCAGCTGCGACTCTTGGCCTTGGGGGCTGACTAACTACTACTTGGCACCGCGTGATTTGAAGGCCCAAAGCCTTCGTGACTAACAGTGAGCAGAACCTTCGTCACGGTTTCCTCAAGAACAATAATTATTTGGCAAAGACAGCAACAGTCGGTGCTAAAGAAATGGAATTGCTAATTCTCCACCTGGGGCGCCATGTTTCCTGTAAGCGTCCCCACCACACGCGACACACAGGAAGGCGGGAGGAGTTTGGCACATGGAAGACACTGACATGGAAGACATTAGCAAAGAACAACGGTGGCGGCGGCGCGAGTCACAATAGAACAATGAACAGACTGGACAACGAGACGAGACTATAGTACAAGTTAATCTTTGGTGTTGGTGCAGAGCTTTGTGACGCCGCGCCGCCGCTCCGCCCAGCCCGTGACGACACGAAGACGATAAGGCAAAACACGCCCCAGAAGCATCCCGTCCATCCGTCACTGTTTCCTTACTCCCTTTGCCTTCTTAAGCCTAAGTTGAACGGTGTGCGTCAGTTTTCACGTTATCAGCATAGTCCTCGGGGCGTATCGATCACCGTAAATATAAACTGATAACTTGTTTTTACTCGCATACCTTTCACGAGACATTACCAACTACTTTACCTTCTTTTCTGCTTCTCGAGTGGCAGCGCGTGGCGGAGGATACGGTTTCTTTCCATGAAGTTCATCGGTATTTTGTGTTCATTTATACATGATGGGAAGCAAGGCACATTAAAGGAGGATACTGTTTCATTAGGCGCTGTACCCGACGACCGGCGGCGTGTGTTGGTGGAAGGAAGTATTTTTCTACCCTCGTTAGCTGCTTCTCAGACTTGATAATAATACGTGGATCATATTAACGTCTCAGTTTGCCTCAAAGTTGGAGAAATTCAAGTGAATGTAACGTGTCACTAACAAGGGGAATCTAACAGACGACATCGGTGTGCCGGGTCACACACGCAGCCTTATGGCCGTGTCAAGTTATCGCTGTCTGACGCACCAGGAAACAGGACGCGTGGCAAAGAGCAGACAGACAGACTACCGCCACACTATATCATCATTAGCCTTTATCACAACAAAAGCGCCAACAAAGACACCCACAGTTATGCACTGCTTACGATGGACCCCAAACAATGACCCTGAATAACCCCTAGATAATTCTTGAATAATCCCTATACGTGAAAGGCTGACCTGAGTCTTTACCGGCGGAGCCCCGACATCCCTCCACACAGCACGCCCCCGCCGCCCCGACCAGCACACCCCAAAGGGCGCCGCCAACCACGCGCTACCTCATGGCCAAAGCTTTTACTAGAATTATCCTTTGTTCTCTCTTGATCTTACCCACTCTGTGTCTATGTATTGCCCTTACGATCACGCAGAAAGCCTATTGGTAACTGACAACACGGTTTGGCACTTCATAAGTATTTATCTTTCTGCGCGTTGGAGTCGGCACCAGTGAGGTGAGCCGCGCGACCCCGTGCTGCCCACGACGCTGAAGAGCCTGCCCCGGCGCGCCTTAATACGCTCCACACCCCCCATCCACACACCAACGCACGCACTCACACACCACCAGGCACACGACTCGGCTCTTTGGTACACGCCACCACGGGGCCCCACGCATCATTATAAATCACTGTTACACGCCTCCACACGCCTCTTAAACTATCGCACGCCTCGTCACGACGTCACAAGACATCACACGCCTCCACACACCCTGAGTGCCGTGACACGCAGCACACGCCCGCCCCGGCGCCGGGAGACTCGCGGCCTGCTGCTGCCCCGCCTGTCCCCGTGTGTCACCCTGCCCCGGAGGTCGGGCCTCAGACCTCCCAGGCCTCGCGGCTCAGCCCCTAGCGGCGCAGCATGGTCCCGACGCCCTCCGGCGGGATGCGCCGTGGCCCCGCCAGGCCGGCTTCGTAATACTGAGACAAGGGCGCGGCTGGTCCGCCACGCTCACCCGCACACAGAACATACTTTACGATTAAGTTTCAAGTGTTACATTTTTCAATAAATATTGATTTCATATTACATCAGTAATATTAAGCTTTGCCTCGCGACAAAAGAAAAATATAATTACAATAATGTTTATCTTCATTCACACAGATGAGACTGAGAGAAAGTAGTAAATACTTCCCCGGGAATAATGCAAACCTTCAGCGCGTCAACCAACAGTCTAAAAGTGAGTTTCCGTTTGGTCCTCGTTGTGGGAAGTCCTCCCGGCGGCGGCGGCGGCGGGGGAGGCGGGGAGTGTGCGCTCCCCCCCGGCGTCCGTGCCCTGGAAGGTGGTGTTGGCGGGGGCGCCGCGCCCCTCCTCCCCCACCAGCGGGTTGCCGTAGGCGTCGGTGTAGCCGCCGCTGAAGCTGTGGCCGTCCCCGTAGCCGCGCACGTCGTACACGCCGTTCGCCTTGCTGGCCAGCGTCGCCTCAAGCGGTGCGCTGATGGTCAAGGTGGAGCGGCCGCTCTCGCCGCGCAGCCACATGTTGGCCCGCTCCTCCTCCTCCAGCTTTTTCTTCTGCAAGGTAGGGAAGGGTAAGCTCAGGGGCGGGGGAGGCAGGGGCATGATGGGCAGGTCTGTTGTTGTTCGGAAAAGGGAATTTTGTCAATCATTGAAGATTAATTTTCTTTGAAAATTAGTGTTTTTTAGGTTTTAACGTTTTTCCAATTAACTAACTCCAACTAAACAGCATTTTGAGCAAGAAAGTAGCGGAGAGTAGCGTCAGTAATGTAGCCATACTATTCACTCAGCCGGACAGTATCTACCTCCCTGACCCACGGGTCGCGGCAGCCCGGCTCGGCTCACCTCTGCCAGCGCGGAGGCGGCGGACATATTATGACAGCCGTAAACATTAATGAATTTTTATATTCTTTCATCGAAAAACCGATATACAATTCTATTCCTCTTCCCCCCCCCTAACACAACTCCCCACTTACATACATCCCCCTCTCCCAATACACACACAAAAAAAAACCCATCCCACACACCCCAGCACACCAACCCCACCCCAAACACACCCCAGCACGCACCTTGTAGAAGAATCTGAGGTAGTGTGTGGGGAAGACGACGCCCTTGTTCCCCTCGCCCGCCCCGTCCATCACGGCGCCGCGCACGAGGATGGAGTTGGCGGTGTAGAAGCACATGAGCACGATCTGGCCCGTCACCGCCGTCAGGAAGTTGCTCACCACCGGCAGATCTGCGGGAGGAGGGGAGCGGGGACGTGAGTGTGGGTGGAGGGTACAAGGGGGTGTTGGTAGTTACAGGAATGATACATATGAAGTAATCTAGGGAAGGCGGTGGCTGAGTGGTTAGCGTGCATGCGTGATGAACCCAAGGACCCAGGTTCGAGTCACACCGATACCCACTGACAGTGTTCAACCATCCCCGAGTGACGGAAGATTACCAACATGCTTCCCAGATCCTCAGTCAACCCTAACTTCAGACTTCGTTCAAGAGGAGGGTATCAGGACACCTCTCCTCCCGAAATTGACCTCTCTTTCGGCCACCTCTTTTGATTCTTTTTTTTAGGAGCAGCGAGTAGCGGGCTTTTTTTTAATTATTGTTTCCTTTTTGTGTGTGCCCTTGAGCTGTCTCCTTTGTTGTAAAAAAAAAAGTGCAGCACTGAAGGCCAAGCAAGAGTCATAAATCACGGAACCCACTATAAATAAAATTCGCCTGCGCCACTAACGAGCTGGGGCCGCTCAAGAGGACAGTCAAGAGAGCCGACAGACGCTATAGGCAGCCCCTAAAGAAAAAGAATTCTCTAACGCTCCTTCACCAGCCTTGAGGATGCAGAGTAAAGATTTAAATGGGTTATGCGGATATATGAGAATTGAATTTAACTGAGGAGGGAGAGTTACCAGGTTAATATACATAGTGTGAGCTAGTACAATATAACTATAGCATAAATTTTCAGGGAAGGGAGGGATGGGAATGGAAGGGAACGGAAGGGAAGGGAAGGGAAGGGAAGGAAAGAGAAGAGAAAAGAAGAGAAGAGAAGAGAAGAGAAGGGAAGGGAAGGGAAGGAAAGAGAAGAGAAAAGAAGAGAAAAGAAGAGAAGAGAAGAGAAGAGAAGGGAAAGGAAGGGAGGGGAAGGGAAGGGAAGGGAAGAGAAGAGAAAAGAAGAGAAGAGAAGAGAAGGGAAGGGAAGGGAAGAGAATGGAAGGGAAGGAAAGGAAACGGAAGGGAAGGGAAGGGAAGGGAAGGGAAGGGACGTGATAGAAGGGCACGTGAGGGCAGAAAGTACGGGAGGAAGAGAGAGACGGAGGGGAGGAAGTGATTGAAAGGCGGGAGGGGAGGCGGAGGAGGAGGAGGAGGAGGAGGAGGAGAGGCGATGGGACGGGATGGGTGTGAGAGTGGAAGAATGGGAAGAGAGAAAGAGGGAGAAAGAAGAAAAGGAAGAAATGAGAAAACGAATGGCAGAGAGAGAGAGAGAGAGAGAGAGAGAGAGAGAGAGAGAGAGAGAGAGAGAGAGAGAGAGAGAGAGAGAGAGAGAGAGAGAGAGAGAGAGAGAGAGAGAGAGAGAGAGAGAGAGAGAGAGAGAGAGAGAGAGAGAGAAAGACAAATGAGACGGAGAAATAAGAGAGAACAGATGACAAAAAAAGGGAAAAGAATAACATAGTAAATGAAGATAAAAGAGGAGAAAAAGAGGAGAGGAGAGAGAGGGGGTGGGAGAGAGGGAGAGATAAATGAAAGAGCCAATAGATAGAGGAAGAAATATGGAGAGACGGAGAAGAGGAAGGAGGAAAGAGGATAAATGACCGGAGAGAGAAAAAAAGGAACTGGAAAGAAAATAGAGGAGGAGAAAAAGTGCGAGGGAGGAGGAGAAGGAGGAGGAGGAGAAGGAGGAGGAGGAAAAGAAGTACAGAAGAGGATGTGAATGAAAGGAGGGAAAGGCGAATCTGGGAGAGAGAAGAGAAGAGAAGAGAAGAGAAGAGAGGAAAGATAAGAAGAAGGGAAAGGAAAGGAAAGAGAAGAAGAAGAGACGAGAAAAGACGAAACAAAAGAAGAACAGGACGAGAAAAAACGTTCAAAACAAAGAAAAAAGAAAAGAAAACAGAGAGAAATAAGAAAAATCGCAAGAGAGAGAGAGAGAGAGAGAGAGAGAGAGAGAGAGAGAGAGAGAGAGAGAGAGAGAGAGAGAGAGAGAGAGAGAGAGAGAGAGAGAGAAAGGGAGGCGGAAGTGAACGGAGGAAGGAAGGCAGGGATGACGAGGAGAGGAGAGGAGAGGAGAGGAGGGCATCAGGAGGGGAGGAGGAACTCGGTCATTATCCCATTAAATCTGCAGCAAAAAGCAACACCTGAGCCGCAGAGTCCAGTGCGTCGGTAATTAAGGGGGCCTAGGGGGAGAAATGGCCGTGGAAAAGACTGTCCCCGGTTACGTATGCCCTCTCACTCTACTGGTACCTGGCGCCACTCGTAAATAGGTTAGGTTACGTTAGGTTAGGTTAGGTTAGGTTAGGTTAGATTAGGTTAGGGGGAGAAATAGCCATGGAAAAGACTGTCCCCGGTTACGTATGCCCTCTCGCTCTACTGGTACGTGGCGCCGCTCGTAAACAGGTTAGGTTACGTTAGGTCAGGTTAGGTTAGGTTAGGTTAGGTTGGGTTGGGTAAGGCTGGGTAAGGTAAAGTTATGTTAGATTAGGTTAAGTTAGATAAGATTGGGGTAGGTTACAATAGATTAGGTTTGGTAAGGCTCTTGAACAAGTTAGGTTACATAAGGGTAGGTTACAATAGGTTAGGTTTGGTAAGGTTAGGTAAGGTTGGGTAAGGTTAGGTAAGGTAAGGTAAGGTTAGATTAGGTTAAGTTAGATAAGATTAGGGTAGGTTACAATAGGTTAGGTTTGGTAAAGCTCTTAAACAGGTTAGGTTACGTTAGATTTGGTGAGGTTGGGTTAGGTTAGGTTAGGTTAGGCTGGGTAAGGCTAGGTAAGGTAAGGTTAGGTTAGATTAGGGTAAGTTAGATAAGATTAGGAAAGGTTACAATAGGTTGAGTTAGGTTAGGTTAGGTTAGATAAGGCAAGGTAAGGTAAGGTTAGGTTAGATTAGAATTAGTTAGATAAGATTAGGTTAGGTTAGTTTAGGTTAGGTATTTAAGGTTAGGTTAGGTGAGATTATATTAGGTTAGGTAAGGAAAGGTTTATTTAAGTCTGCCCTGCTAGAGGATGCTGCGTAGAAAATGGTGACCAGGGGCGAGATGGTTGAGAAAAGGACGAAGATGCGGAGGAGAAGGAAGAAGAGAAGGAGGAGAAGGAGGAGAAAGAACAAGAAATAGGGAAGGGCAGTAAAAAGAGACATGTGACTGGTAGAAGAAGAATGAGTAGAAAGGTTGAGAATAGAATGGATATGAGGAGACGAGAAGGAGGAAGAGGAGGGGAATGAGGAAGAGGAGGAGGAGGTGAAGGAGAAAGAATAAAAACGAAGAAGAGGTGAGAGAAAAGAAAAAAAGACGTGAGAATCGAACACACACACACACACACACACACACAGGGGAGAGAGAGAGAGAGAGAGAGAGAGAGAGAGAGAGAGAGAGAGAGAGAGAGAGAGAGAGAGAGAGAGAGAGAGAGAGAGAGAGAGAGAGAGAGAGAGAGAGAGAGAGAGAGAGAGAATCAGGGAAAAAAAATAATAACATTGAACTAACAAGAGCAAAACAAACACACAAACAAACAAACAAACATATAGATAAACATCAACAACAACAACAACAACAACAACAACAATGGCGGTGAAGAAGACAAACAGGTGGTCTCGTGTTTACCTTTTTCCTCTCTTTGTTTTCCTTCATAAAACTGTCACAACATTCTCCCTTTGTCTCCTCCCTCCCTCCCTCCCTCCCTCCCTCCCTATGTTTATTCTTCCTTCCTTCCCTCTCTCCCCATATCCTCATTGTTCTTCTCTCCCTTCCTTCGTACCTCCCATATTGCTCCCTCTCTCTCTCTCTCTCCCTCCCTCCTTGTCTTCTTCCCTTTCTTCCTCCCTTTCTCTATCCCTTCCTCCCTCTCTGTCTCATACCTTACCTTCTTCTCTCTGGACTTTTCCTTTCTTTTTATTCTCTTCTCATGTTTTCTCTGTTCCCCCTTTCTCTCTCTCTCCCCTTTCCTCCCTCCCCTCCCCTCTCACCTGGGACGAGGTAGATGTTGAGGAGGTTCCACACGCCGCGCCACACGTTCACGTCGCCCACGAAGCAGATGGTGTGGTAGACGTCCTCCAGCAGCGTCTTGGCCACGCCCTTGCGGATGTGGCGGAAGCACGGCACGATCATCAGCTGCGCCAGGAACGTCAGCATCGTCACCGTCATGCCCACCACCTGCACCGAATTATATCAAAGGTCAAGTTTTGCTAGAAAAGATACAGAGACGAGCAACCAAACAAATTCCAGCGTTCCGTAACTTGCCGTATGACGAGCATTTTTAAGCGTTTAGATAAGTTTTCCTTTTCATATGTTTCAGACACACTGGAGCACGGCTACAACCTGAAGACTTTGTGTTAATAATTTCCCCACAGCTTAGGTCACCAGTAGCGTAAGTTAAGGGTAGTAATTTCCTCTTATTTCTCTCTTTACTGTAAAATTTCCATGTCCCTTTCTTCCGTAAAGGCACATGGTGTTCTCTTATAACTGTTTCCTGCCGGAGGGAGAGGTGGGTGGGGAGGAGCCTTCATCTATTCTGTCCTGTCCTACCACACGTAGATTACTAGTAGTAGCGGTAGTAAACAGACACCCTCGCCATAGACCGCCAAGTCTTCTGGTGTCTGTTCTTCCTATGTATTCCTATGTTCTCCTATGTATTCCTCCTCCTCCTCCTCCTCCTCCTCCTCCTTCTCCGTCCCTCGTGTCCCCTCGCCGCGTCACGGGCTAATGTGATGGACAAGCTCTTCTCATCCGCCCTCAGACGCAGGTGATTGGTGGAGCAAGGGCTGAGGGACTTGATTGCTCGGCCCGGGACGGAGAGGGAGCTGGGCCAGGATGGTTGGCTGCTCGTGGGGACGGGAGTGGAAGGGAGTTGGGGGTTGAGAGAAGTTGGGGTGGGTGTGCAGTTGAAAGGATCGCCAGGGAGAGGGTAGAGATACAATATAAAGATGGTAGAAGTGGATGGAAGGAGTGGAGAGGGGAGGAAGAGGGTCGAGGGAGTGTAAGGAAATTGGGGTGGAGTTAGGAGAGACTGGGAGTGAGTGGAATTGGTACGAGTGGTAGGGATAGAGACAAAAGATAATGAGTGTGGAGGGGAGTGGAAGAGGGTGAAAAGGAGTGGAAGAGGGTCGAGGGAGTGTAAGGAAATTGGGGTGGAGTTAGGAGAGACTGGGAGTGAGTGGAATTGGTAGGAGTGGTAGGGATAGAGACAAAAGATAAGGAGTGTGGAGGGGAGTGGAAGAGGGTGAAAAGGAGTGGAAGAGGCTGGAAAGGAGTAGTGGAAGTGCAGAGTAGAAGAGAGTTGAAGGAGTACAGACAAAGATACACAAAGACAAAAAAATATATATACAAGAAGCCAGACAGACAACTCACACACGGCAGCTCCTGAGAGGGTTAAATTTATTCACTACCTTTCCTTCCCGTCCACAGTGACATCTAACCCCCTTCATTCAAAGCCTCCAATCACGTTCTCCTTTATCTTCTTCTTTTGACCTGTATCGCTTTGTATCGCTTCTTAGGTCCTCCTTCTCTCGTTCCTCCCTTCTTCTTTTTCACGCACCTTCCTTTTCAGTGATACGTAATTTTGTAAACTGAGATAAATTCACTTCTCTTCACTTATTCAGACATTTGTGCTCTTTTGTCCCAGCACTGCGCGAGGAACACTTTTGCCAACTTTACCGTTTTGCTCTCTGTTTCCTTTTCCTCAACTATATACCTGCTCAGTTTTCTCCACTCATCCACCAGTCTGCTCGTGACTCAGATCTTGCCTATTTCCTTCTTGAACTTAAATTGATTCAACTAATACGCGTTCCTACATATTCTTTCTCATCTAAACTTCAACCTAAACTTATTGATAACTTGGGGAGAGTGCTGGCTGGTGATCGCGAGTGCAGTACGTGATCAGACTAAGGTAAATGACCCATACATAGGCCTACATACATACATACATACATACATACATAACATACATACACCCATACATACATACACACACACGTCAAAACACTAACATAACAAGAGTCAAACATCAAGGCCATTCATGTTCTTTGGTCTGTGTGTGTGTGTGTGTGTGTGTGTGTGTGTGTGTGTGTCGAGGCGCTGGGAGACGGCAGGTGGGCAGTCAGGAGCAAAAAGGTCACACACACACACACACACACACACACACACACACACACACACACACACACACACACACACACATTAAAACCTTTCATTACCATACCTTCACCTCCTCCTCCTCCTCCTACTACTACTACTACTACTACTACTACTACTATATCTCCTTCTCCTCCTCCTCCTCCTCCTCCTCGCCTTACCATGGATCCCCAGGCGGAGTAGACAGGCTTGGCGGGGAAAAGTATGGCGTCGAGGAAGACCCAGGAGCCTCGCCATACGAACACGACGAGGGAGCCTGTCACCACCACCGTGAAGACCGTGTCCAGCAGAAAGTACCCGTACCGCTCCTTCTGTGGGGCGAGGGGGCGGGCGTGAGGGGGGATGAACATGCAGACAGACACACGATCACACACACAGAGACACAAGGACAGTTATCTCGAGAACATTAATAAAAGGGCAAATAACTCTACAACGTGAATTCTGAGGCCGAGAAGACATAGGGAGAGTGAGATATATGAACATGCAGACACTCTCACAGTCACACACACAAACACAAGGACATTTATCTCGAGAACATTAATAAAAGGGCAAATAACTCTACAACGTGAATTCTGAGGCCGAGAAGACGGAGAGAGTGAGATAGATGAACATTCAGACACTCTCACGGCCACACACACACAGACACAAGGACAGTTATCTCGAGAACATTAATAAAAGGGCAAATAACTCTATAACGTGAATTCTGAGGCCGAGAAGACAAGGTGAGAGAGAGACAGATGAACATTCAGACACTCTCACGGTCACACACACACAGACACACAGACACAAGAACAGTTATCTCTAGAACATTAAAAAAGGGCAAATAACTCTATAACGTGAATTCGGAGGCCGAGAAGACAGAGAGAGAGAGACAGATGAACATGCAGACACTCTCACGGCCACACACACACAGACACAAGAACAGTTATCTCGAGAACATTAATAAAAGGGCAAATAACTCTATAACGTGAATTCTGAGGCCGAGAAGACGGAGAGAGTGAGACAGATGAACATTCAGACACTCTCACGGTCACACACACACAGACACACACGCACAAGGACAGTTTTATCTCTAGAACATTAATAAAAGGGCAAATAACTCTATAACGTGAATTCGGAGGCCGAGAAGACAAGGTGAGAGAGTGAGACAGATGACAGAGACATACACAAATTCCAGGACTCTCTAGAACACGCAAAACTGGGCGTGAGAGTCAAATGGCTGTTTTTTATCTACTGTCGGGCTATTCAATCTTCTTTCTATCATTCTTCCTCCTCCTCCTCATCATCATCATCATCCTTTCCCTCCACTAACTATCACACACTCTATCAAACAACCTCACCCCTTCAACTTAATCCTCCACCATCACCACTACCACCACCACCACCTACTTCTCCTAGGCCGCAAAGACTGCCTGAACCCCAATCGTGAGCCAATTCCATTAGGCAATTTCTGGAGGAGATCGAATAGCCGAGGCGGACAGACGAAGAACCTAATGTGATCCCGATAAACAGGCGGAGAGGCGGCTTAGGCGAGGACCCCTTGGCTTCCGAAACACTTGGAAGGGATCAACGCAAGAGAGGGAGGGAGGGAGAGGGAGAGGGGGAAGGAAGGGAGGGATGGAGGGAAGAATGAGAGAGAAAGAAAGATAGAAAGAGAAAGAAAGGAAGGAAGGAAGGAAAGAAAGAAATGGTATTGAGAAAACTAGAGAACGAGAGAGAGAGAGAGAGAGAGAGAGAGAGAGAGAGAGAGAGAGAGAGAGAGAGAGAGAGAGAGAGAGAGAGAGAGAGAGAGAGAGAGAGAGAGAGAGAGAGAGAGAGAGAGAGAGAGAGAGAGAGAGAGAATACCAAATAAAAGAAAACTAATACCATACCATCACCATCATCATCATCATCATCATCTTCATTACCTTCTCTCATGCACCGAAAACTTCAACAATTAATACAACAAAATAACCGAAAGAGAGAAAGAAAACGAATTAAAAGACAGAGAGAAAACGAGGAAGAAGGAAGAAAACGGGTGAAATCATGACCGAAATAACAATAAACGGAATGAAAGAAAACGAGAGAAAGGGAAATTAGGAGAAGCCAAATAAAGAAAACGGGAAAGAGGAGCGAACGAATCTGGAACTAATGAAATAAAAGAAATACAAGGGAGCCATTAGAAGAATAAGAGAGAGGGAAGGGATTGAGAGAGAGAGAGAGAGAGAGAGAGAGAGAGAGAGAGAGAGAGAGAGAGAGAGAGAGAGAGAGAGAGAGAGAGAGAGAGAGAGAGAGAGAGAGAGAGAGAGAGAGACACAGACAGACAGACAGACAGACAGACAGACAGACAGAGACACAGAGACAGACTGAAAGAAAAGAGAGAAAGGAAGAAAGAAAGAAAGAGAGAAAGAAAGAGAGGAAGGAAGAAACAAACAAAGAAACAAAGAAAGAAAGAAAGAAAACACACAGAGAGAGAGAGAGAGAGAGAGAAACTCCTCGCCCCTAAAAATAGCGCCGAACTCCCATCTCCAGAACGGTTTTGGATCCTCGCGTCAATACCCTGAGACGATTCCTTCCCCCTCCTGTGAATACCAGCGCGTGATTTTGTCTTCTTCCTTCCGCCCAGTTTAACAAGGGAGGTGATGGAGCGAGAGGAGGAGGAGGAGGAGGAGGAGGAGGAGGAGGAAGAGGAGGATATTAGTTGAGTCGTGTCTTCTTGGTCTTTCAAAAGTCTCTTCTTCATTGTGCAAAGAGAAAGAGAGAGAGAGAGAGAGAGAGAGAGAGAGAGAGAGAGAGAGAGAGAGAGAGAGAGAGAGAGAGAGAGAGAGAGAGAGAGAGGATAAACAAGTAGCGGCTATCGTTCTCTCTCTCTCTCTCTCTCTCTCTCTCTTGGTTGGATCAGGTCGGCCTCAGCTTGTTATGGCGCTGGCAAGTGTTTATAGTGGCGCCATCTTGCTTGGCTCATGCTGCCCCCCGAAACTCATCTTTGATCCTCTTTTTAGACAGAGAATCTAGAGTCCAGGTTGATAGGTGGTCTTCAGTACAGCGTGTGGGTAGTCTTAAGACCACTCGGCGGTGACTAAGATCCCAGCTTGTGGCGGTGGGCGAGACTCGAACCCGGGTGCTCCTGAACGCCGCACCCGCACTCTAACCACTCAGCCACCGCCTCCCCTCTTTGTTATCCATCCATCATCTTCCTATCTCATTTTCCTCCCCCTTCTCTCCTCCCTGTCCCCTTTCAGTCACCTTCTACCCTCCCTCTTCTTCCTATCTCCTCATTTTCCTCCCCTTCTGTCCTCCCTGTCCCCTTTCAGTCACCTTCTACCCTCCCTCTTCTTCCTACCTCCTCATTTTCCTCCCCCTTCTGTCCTCCCTGTCCCCTTTCAGTCACCTTCTACCCTCCCTCTTCTTCCTATCTCCTCATTTTCCTCCCCCTTCTGTCCTCCCTGTCCCCTTTCAGTCACCTCCAACCCTCCCTCTTCTTCCTATCTCCTCATTTTCCTCCCCTGTCCCCTTTCAGTCACCTTCTACCCTCCCTCTTCTTCCTACCTCCTCATTTTCCTCCCCTGTCCCCTTTCAGTCACCTCCTACCCTCCCTCTTCTTCTTCCTACCTCCTCCTCCTTCTCCTCCTTCCTCTCTGCCCCCTCACGACGTAATGTGGCGAACAAACACTCATGGCCCACCAGCGGTACTGAGTCAACAAGCGCTTCTTGCCTCCGCGGCCACTAAACAGAGAGCCGTGTTTGTCTTAGCTACCCAGACAGACGGACCGGACAGACAGACCTCCTCCTCCTCCTCCTCCCGCTGCCGCTTATGCGTTCTTTCACTATCTCAATGCACAGGAGTTGAAGGTAAAGGTCAAAAAGGCAAAGAAAGGAGAAGAAAGAGGACACAGACAGGATTTTGCGAGTGGAGGTTATGTAGCTGTTCTTTCTCTCCCTCCCTCCAACTTTTAATAATTCGTATATCTCACTTCCTTCCTTCCTTCCTTGCTTCCTATGTTCCTCTTTTCCTTCTCATTTCCTTTTTTACTTCCTTCCGTGTATGTGTGTAAGGGGGCGTTTTGTGTGTGTGTGTGTGTGTGTGTGTGTGTGTGTGTGTGTGTGTTTCAATCCTAAAGTGCTTAGTTTTTTTCTGGTTCGTTGTTTGTGTTTTGATGTTTTCCTGTTTGACCTCTTTTCCCTGTTTAGTTGTTTACCTGTTTAAGTTTCCCCGTTTCACTGTTTCCGTGTTTTTATCTGTTTTCCTGTTTAACTGTTTGCCCGCTTCACTGTTTCCCTGGATTTTTTTTTTTTTTTTTTTGCTTAATGTTTTTCAAAAGGGGCAAAGGTATTAAAGGCGCAGGTAACTCACAGGTTAGTTAAGGTGTGTGGAGGGCCGCAGGTTCGAGCCCCATCGCACACACACACACACACACACACACACACACACACACACACATACACAGCGTTTAATTAAAGTTTCGCACGTGTCCGAACTGGGCCGTAAGTTTGTGTGTGTGTGTGTGTGTGTGTGTGTGTGTGTGTGTGTGTGTGTGTGTGTGTGTGTACCGTCTCCTCGAGTGAAACACGTGCAGAAACATGTACTGAACACGTTCAGAACACGACTGAACATAAGAGGACGAGAGAGAGAGAGAGAGAGAGAGAGAGAGAGAGAGAGAGAGAGAGAGAGAGAGAGAGAGAGAGAGAGAGAGAGAGAGAGAGAGAGAGAGAGAGAGAGAGAGAGAGAGAGAGAGAGAGAGAGAGAAACAGAAACAGAGAGAAACAGACACAGAAACAAAGAAAGCAACAGAAACAGAGAAAAAGACACAGAGAAACGAAGAGAAAAAAAGGAGACGGAGAGAGAGAGAGAGAGAGAGAGAGAGAGAGAGAGAGAGAGAGAGAGAGAGAGAGAGAGAGAGAGAGAGAGAGAGAGAGAATGGGCTACTCCAGAGAGAACCTATAGCTGGACATTTAATTAGAGCTGTACACGGCCCGGCTCACGATTATTGCGCGGAACACAGGTGGACACGCTTGTTGGTCCGAGTACTGGCAGTGTGGCGCGCCGTGTGTCCCAGGGGAGAGTTATGGCGCTGATGGCGTGAGGAGAAAAATGGGAACTGCAGGAGAAGAGGTTGGAAAGTTGAATGAATGAGTGAAGGAAGGAAAGAAGGAAAGGCGGAAAATGGGACTGCAGGAAAGGTTGGAAAGTTGAATGAATGAAGGAAAGGAAGGGAAAGAAGGAAAGAAGGGAAATGGGAACTACAGAAGAGGTTGGAAAGTTGAAAGAAGGAAGAAAAGGAAGGAAAAGAAAGAAAGGAAAGAAGGAAAAAGGAGTACGGAATGAAGGTAGAGAAGAGAGAGAAGAAAGGAAGCAATAATAAACAAGGAAAGTTGAATGAATGAAGGAAAGGAAGGAAAATAAGGAAAGTTGAATGCATGAAGGAAAGGAAGGAAAAGAAGGAAAGTTGAATGCATGAAGGAAAGGAAGGAAAAGAAGGAAAGTTGAATGCATGAAGGAAAGGAAGGAAAAGAAGGAAAATTGAATGAATGAAGGAAAGGAAGGAAAAGAAGGAAAGTTGAATGCATGAAGGAAAGGAAGGAAAAGAAGGAAAGTTGAATGAAGGAAGGAAAGGAAGGAAAAGAAGGAAAGTTGAATGAAGGAAGGAAAGGAAAGGAAAAGAAGGAAAGAAAAGAAGGAAAATGGGGACGCAAGGAGAAAATAATGAAGATAGAGAAGAGAGAAAAGAAAGGAAGCAAGAAGAAACAAGGAAAGAAGGAAAAAACGAAAGGAAAGGAAAGAAAAGAAAGAAAGCAAAGAAGGAAAATGAGGACTTTTTGGGAGAACAGAAAGTGATGAAGAATATGGAAACGAAATAAAAAAAAGAGAAAAGGAGAGATGGAAAAAAAAAGAGGAAAGAGATTAATGAAATAGAAAAAAATGAATCACGAAGGTAGAACTAGAAATCGACAATGAAAGAAAAAGGTATTGACAGTAATTGTAGTAGTAGTAGTAGTAGTAGTAGTAGTAGTAGTAGTAGTAGTAGTAGTAGTAGTAGAAGTAGCGGTTGTTGTAGCATTTGTGGGAGAAGCAGAAATACGCGTGACAGTTCAGGTACTAAATATGACAAACTCGTCCCTTGTAACAGGTTTTCAGCGCTTATGTATTTCTGTTTGGCTGTCTCCCTCCCTCCTGCCCTCACTCACGGCCTACCTCCCGCCCTCACTCACGGCCTACCTCCCGCCCTCACTAACGACCTACCTCCCGCCCTCACTCACGGCCTACCTCCCGCCCTCACTCCCGGCCTCCCTCCCTCAGTGCCTTGTCTAACGTTCATTCCTTCAGAGCTACACTGTATTTATTGGCGCTGAAAGAACATTGAGACTTTGTACTCTTCCAGTTTTGTTATTTTTTCAACGTGGGAAGTTGCGCACATTTTTTTCGGATATTTTTTCGCTAATCATTTTTTTTTTGTAAGTAGTTTATCACGTTATTTTCTTTACTTTATCGATCATTAGTTTTTGTTATTATTTCAGAGGAGAGAAAGTTATGAACATTTTATATATTTTTGCTTGGGGCGGGCTTTTTTCCATTCTTTTTTCAGGGGTTGAAGGGAAAGGAAGGGAAGGGAAGGGTTGGGTTGGGGTAACATTTCTTCAAAGGCGAGGGTGTATTTTCTTTTTTTTTCTTTTTTGTTTTTTGTAATTTTTCTTTCTGCGTGCGTGTGTGTGTGTGTGTGTGTGTGTGTGTGTGTGTGTGTGTGTGTGTGTGTGTGTGTGTGTGTGTGTTCGTTCCTTCTTTAATGCAACTGTTACTTTTTCCGGTTCTTTTACCTCGGGGTGGCGAGTGAGAGGGAGGGAGGAAGTGTTGGCGTTACTTTTTATCTGTATTTCATTTTTGTTTTTTTCAAGAGTACAATATTTCTTTCCTTTTTTAGTCATTCTCTTTTAATTTTTAGGCTCAGCAAATTTCTATGTATTTTTTCTTCTAGCCTTTGGACTTTCCTCTCCTACATACAAATAATAATAATAATAATAATAATAATAATAATAATAATAATAATAATAATAATAATAATAATAATAATAATAATAATAATAATAATAATAATAATAATAATAATAATAATAATAATAATAATAATAATAATAATAATAATAATAATAATAATAATAATAATAATAATAATAATAATAATAACCATAATAATGCCACTAATAAGGTCCTGCTACCCTTTCTCAGAGCCCCTTCACCTCCCCGCATCTTACACCCTCAATCTGACATCACACGAGAGGCTGAAACTTGCTTGGCTTCGAAGGGGAGGAAGAGAAGGAAGGATTGAAGAGGAGATACAGCTACGCTCTCTCCTCCTACTTCTGCTCCTTCCCTTTCTTCTCCCCTTCTTACTTACCCCATATCACCCCCCTGCTACCTATTCCGTCTCCCTTCCTACCTATCACCAGCACAGACCACCCTCTTTCCCTTCCTCTCCCTTCCTACCTTCATAATCACTCCCCTTCCTACCCCTTCATCTTCCTCTTCCCATCTACACAACCACTCCCTTCTTCCCCTTCCCATTCCTCTCCCTCTTCCTACCTATCACCAGCACACAACACCCTCTTCCCCTTCCTCTCTCTTCCTACCTTCATAATCTCTCCCCTTCCTAAACCCTACCCCTTCCTCTTCCTATCTACACAATCACTCCCTTCTTCCCCTTCCCATTCCTCTTCACACTCCCTTCCTTTCCCTTTCTCTCCCTTCTCTTACCCTATACTAAAACCTCCTTCCCACCTCCCTCTCTTCCCCTTTCCTACCTTTCCTACCTACCTTCCTATCCCTTCCCTTATCCAATCCTACCAATACAAGTACTACCCCTCCCCCTCTCCCTACCTACCAACACCACGCCTCTCCTGCCCCTTCCCTTTCCTTCTCCTAACCTACACTAACCTCCTGTCCACTTCCTTCCGTTTCTAAACATACGCATTAGCGGGGTTTTTTCTACATTCTTTTTTGTGCCCTTGAGCTGCTTCCTTTCCTGTAAAAATAATACAGGCAGGGAGAGATTCGAGGCTTATTAAAACACGCTCTCCGATCCTCTTTGCGCCGTGTGTGTCTCTTTGTGGCGGCGAAGGAAGACCAGCTAATGAAAACGGGGGTCACAAGGGAAGGGTTTACTGATTTACGCTAGGGCAGACTTCGCTATTTAGAACCGAGGCGTAAAAAGGTTGGTTAGGTTTAGTTGCGTCTCATGGAAAACTGCGCTAAATAACACAGAAATGATGTATGAGTGTTTGTAGTTTCTTAGATGGGGTTGAAGGTTCAGTTTAGCGGGGAAATACTCTTGTGGAAAGCTTCTGTATAGGCGAGAGTATAGGGCTTCGTGGCTTTTTTTAATACCGCTTTTGTCTTCTTCTGAGAGTATAAGAAGAGGGAATTAGCAGCGAAAGTAAATATAATAGGATAAAATTAATGTCCAACTTTCTCCCCTCAACTTTTCTTTACCTTTTCCTCCATCTTTTCCCTTCCCTTAACCCTTTTCCTTTTCTCACTTTCCTTAATAAAAAAAACATATTCAAAAACATATATTAAAAAAAACATAAACATATTAAAAAAAAATTAAAACCATAAACATATTCAAAAAGTATACTGGCTGGCGATTACGAGTCCAGCGCGCGATCAGACCATGGCGGATGACTGCATGAATGACACCCACAATAATTGATAAGATCATCCCATTAAGAAAGTAATTAATGGCCTCTATAAATCAATTACCTTCAGCTTACGTCGTTTACCTGCGTCTCCGTGTGCAGGAAAGAGCAGATTCATGACGTCGCTCGTTTGATGCGGCGGTAATGCGATAACTGCCCCGGGTCACGCCTCTGCATGGCTCCACCCCGCCTCCTCGTCCTCTTACTGTTTCCCTCTCTCTCTCTATCTTTCTCTCTCTTATCTACCTCCTCTTCCTCATTTCCCTTTCTTTGTTTCTCTTCTCTTCTCTCCTCCTCGCCCTCTTACTGTTTCCCTCTCTCTCTCTATCTTTCTCTCTCTTATCTACCTCCTCTTCCTCATTTCCCTTTCTTTGTTTCTCTTCTCTTCTCTTTTCCTCGCCCTCTTACTGTTTCCCTCTCTCTCTCTATCTTTCTCTCTCTTATCTACCTCCTCTTCCTCATTTCCCTTTCTTTGTTTTTCTTCTCTTCTCTCCTCCTCGTCCTCTTACTGTTTCCCTCTCTCTCTCTCTATCTTTCTCTCTTTTGTCTATCTCCTCTTCCTCATTTCCCTTTCTTTGTTTCTCTTCTCTTCTCTTTTCCTCGCCCTCTTACTGTTTCCCTCTCTCTCTCTATCTATCTTTCTCTCTTCTCTATCTCCTCTTCCTCATTTCCCTTTCTTTGTTTCTCTTCTCTTCTCTTTTCCTCGCCCTCTTACTGTTTCCCTCTCTCTCTCTATCTTTCTCTCTCTTATCTACCTCCTCTTCCTCATTTCCCTTTCTTTGTTTCTCTTCTCTTCTCTTTTCCTCGCCCTCTTACTGTTTCCCTCTCTCTCTCTATCTTTCTCTCTTATCTACCTCCTCCTCATTTCACTTTCTTTGTTTCTCTTCTCTTCTCTCCTCCTCCTTCTTACTGTTTCCCCTCTCTATCTATCCTTCTCTCTTGTCTATCTCCTCTTCCTCATTTCCCTTTCTTTGTTTCTCTTCTCTTCTCTCCTCCTCGTCCTCTTACTGTTTCCCTCTCTCTCTCTCTATCTATCTTTCTCTCTTCTCTATCTCCTCTTCCTCATTTCCCTTTCTTTGTTTCTCTTCTCTTCTCTCCTCCTCGCCCTCTTACTGTTTCCCTCTCTCTATATATCTATCTTTCTCTCTTCTCTATCTTATCTTCCACAATTCCCTTTCTTTGTTTCTCTTCTCTTCTCTTTCCTCCCTCTTCCCTGTCTCCCTCTCCTTCTCTCTATCTTTCTCTCTACCTTATCTCTCTCTCTCCTCCTTATCCTTCTCTATCTCCTCTTTCTCACCTACCTTCCTCTCTCACCCTGACCTTAAGCGCGTGACTGCCTTCCACTAAATGATCACCCAACCAATCGTCGCATGTCTCAATAAGCCATCTAATCAACCAGACAGCCAGACAGGCACATACTCAGAATCCCACCCATCTAATACTGCCAGACATTCAACCATACAGAGTTAACCAACCGGGCAACCAACCAATCAACCAGGCAACCAGACAACCACATAGTCAGGATCCCACCTCACTAATAAGTCAGTGATTCAACCAACACAGAAAGCTGCCCACAACCAGCCAGTCGAAGAGCTACATATGTAACCAACCAGTCAACCAGTCTTACAACCATCCTACCATTCAGTTAGACAGTCCACCAGTCAGTCAAGGAACCACTCAACTTGCACTCCACTAATACTCTCAGCCATTCAACCACACAGAGACCTAACAAGTCAGCCAGTCGCAAACTCAACCAGAAAATCTATCAGTCACAAAATCAACCAGAAAGTCAACCACAAAATCAACCAACTAGAGAGGCAAACACGAAATCAACCAGAGTCATCTTAAAAATCAATCAAAAAATCAACCAGAAAGTCAACCGGCCAGTCAACCAAAGAGCCACCCAGCTACCCTTGCCCCCTTCCGCCAGCCAAGCACCTACCCAGCCACCCGTCCTCCAGCCCAACCCAGCCGCCCCGCCCCGCCCCGCCCCGCCCCGTCCCGCTACCCTCACCGGGGGAAGGATGGCAGCAATTAAACTGTTAGGGCCGCCTTCCTGTCCCTCGGCGGCCTCCTTCTTGGGTTTCTAGAAAAATAAACCAACCTTCCCAACTCCTCTGGAAACATTTTGTCGTTACTGAAGACGCGGAGACAGACCCCCCCCCCCCCATTCCTCTTTCCTCACTTCTCTTTCATCCTCCTCCTCCTCCTCCTCCTCCTCCTTCTCCTCCTCATCTTCCTCGGCTTCCTTCCTTCCGTTTTACTTCGTGTCTTCTTCCTTTCCTCCTTCATTTCGTCCTTCCTTCCTTCCTTCCTTTCTTCCTTCCTTCCTTCGTCCCCTGTCACCAGCCAACTTCTGGACTCTGTGTGTGTGTGTGTGTGTGTGTGTGTGTGTGTGTGTGTGTGTGTGTGTGTGTGTGTGTGTGTGTGTGTGTGTGTGTGTGTTTGTGTGTTTTGGGTGGTTATCTGTTTTTTGGGGGGTTATTCTTCTCTCTCTCTCTCTCTCTCTCTCTCTCTCTCAGTTCGTTACCACAACACACATCGCTCAATCAATAACATTCTTCTCAATTTGTTTCCTTTTCTCTCTTTTCCTCTCTTTTTTCCTCCTCCTCCTCCTCCTCCTCTTCCGGCTCCTCCGATTTTTTTCTTTTTTTTTCTTCTTCCTTCTCTCGAGTGTAATCTTTTCCTTCATCACATTTTTTTTTTCTCCTTTTTCTAGACTTCAGATGTTTGCTTCCCGTTCTCTCTCTCTCTCTCTCTCTCTCTCTCTCTCTCTCTCTCAAACACAGATCGTGAGAGAGAGAGAGAGAGAGAGAGAGAGAGAGAGAGAGAGAGAGAGAGAGAGAGAGAGAGAGAGAGAGAGAGAGAGAGAGAGAGAGAGAGAGAGAGAGAGAGAGAGAGAATGACAGTGACCTCATTTGACCTCCAGCGTGACCGTGACCCGGCGACTGACCTCATATAGTAGGGATGAAACGAATGGATCAAGGGATGGAGGGAGGGATTGAGATGGATGAAGGGATGGAGGCAGAAAGGGAGGCAGAGAGGAAGGGAGAGAGGGAGGGAGGAAAGGATTTGGAGGAGAGGGGAAGGGAGGAAAGGGTGAATGATCGGAAGATGGAGGGAGGAAGGAAGGAAGGAAGGGAGGGAGGGAGGAAGGAAGGAAGGAAGGAAGGAAGGAAGGAAGGAAGGAAGGAAGGAAGGAAGGAGAGAGAGGGAGGAAGGAAGGAAGGAAGGAAGGAAGGAATGAAGGAAGGAAGGAAGGAAGGAAGAAAGGAAGGAAGGAAGGAAGGAAGGAAGAAAGGAAGAGAGGGAGGAAGGAAGGAAGGAAGGAAGGAAGGAAGGAAGGAAGGAAGGAAGGAAGAAAGGGAGGGAGGAAGGAAGGAAGGAAGGAAGGAAGGAAGGAAGGAAGAAAGGGAGAGAGGGAGGATGGAAGGAAGGAAGGAAAGAAGGAAGAAAGGGAGAAAGGGAGGAAGGAAGGAAGGAAGGAAGGGAGGGAAGGAAGGAAGGTGAAAGGGAGAAAGGATGAAAGAAAGGAAAGAAGGAAGAAAGGAAAAAGAAAACACTTAAGGAAGAAAAATTGGAAAGAAAGAAACGAAAGAAATAAAGGAAAAAAGGAAGAAAGGAAAGATAATAAGGATAAACTAAAAAAAAAAAACAGAATGGAAAATCAAAACAAGTTCCATAACACAGCAAAGACTACAGGTATATAAATTAATTAGTTTTACCTGAAGAAGAAAAAACTCTGCGGACGGAGGAAGCCCAATTTCACTATCATTTCCACAAGTACAGACACACACAACCCTACCCCCCCCATACACACACATACCTCCCCCCACACACACACACACACACACACACACACACACACACACACACACACACACACACACACACATACACGCGCCCAGCCTGACCTCCTTTCGCCCCTCCCTTCATTATAACTTCAAAGCTTCGCCTGACGCCCTAATGTGTTTTCAATAGGGCATTAAATTGTTCACCATCTATCGCCCCATACAACGCCGGGGCCGCTGCTTTGTTCCCTCGATCGCCGCTCTCTTCCCCTCTCTCTCTCCCCTCTATTTTCCCTCCTCCGCCTGTGTTTTCTCTCCTCTCCTCTCCTCATTCTCGTCATCCCTTTCCCGTCCTTAACGTTGTATTCTCTCCTCCTCCTCCTCCTCCTCCTCCTCCTCCTCCTCCTCCTCCTCCTCCTCTTCCTCCTCCACTTTCTCTCTCCTCTTTCCCTTTTGTTATGTTTTTCTTTCCCCTTATTCCCTGCCCTCTGATCGCCTCTCTCTCTCTCTCTCTCTCTCTCTCTCTCTCATCCCTCTATTTTCCCAGCTTTTGTGTATCTTCCTTCCTCCTCCTCCTTCTCCTCCTCCTCTTCTTTCCCCTTATTCCCTTCCCTTCCCTTCTTTAATATTGTATACGCTTGCCTTCATTTCTGCCTTCCTCCCCTGTGTCCTCTTCCCTCCCCTTTCTTGTCGTTTACTTAGATTCTCTTTTATCATTGATCCTCCTCTTTTTCCTCTTTCTTCCTGTATATCCCCTTATCCTCTGCTTCTATCCTTACCTTTTTCTTTCCAATTTTCCCCTTTCCTTCCCTTTCCCTTCCCTTACAGATGAAGAGTGAAAAGTGATGAAAGACTGAAGTTGCTGGTAAACTCTTGCATTATGAAATCGGACAGTACAGCAGGGGTGAGCTAGGGGATAAGTTCTCGTGCGTGGAGGCCGCAGGAGGGGTGGAGGCATGCAGCTGGCAAGTTCAGAACAGTTTATATGTAAATAGCTACAAAAGAGAGCGGGGGAAACAACTTTGCGGCGGGATGTAGAGGGTGGAAGGCATTCAGTAAGAGGAAGAGAATAGATGAGGTGAAAAGCCTTTGGTCGGTATATTTAGACGCTTCTGAGTTGTAATGAGTGTTTTGTTAGGTTCACGGTACAGAAGAAGGGTCAGACTACCACCAGGGTCATACAATTACCCAGAAAGGAGATCAGTCGGGTTGTAATGAGTGTTTTATTAGGTTCACGGTACAGAAGAAGGGTCAGACTACCACCAGGGTCATACAATTACCCAGAAAGGAGATCAGTCGGGTTCTAATGAGTGTTTTATTAGGTTCACGGTACAGAAGAAGGGTCAGACTACCACCAGGGTCATAAAACTACCCCTGGAAATGCCCAAAACCTTACGAAAGAAAGCCTTGTCGAATATGTTTAAGAATGCAACCCTTAGATTTTTCAACACCTCGAAGACTCCAGACTACACTCGCTACAGCATCTCAAGAGTCTAAAGGAAAAAAAGTTGTTAAATATATTTCCTTCCCTTCCTAAAAATAAGGGATCGAAGACGCTGTTAGTATGCAAACCCAATCAGAAAAATGGTAATACGTTGTCTGTATGCTAAAGAAAGTCTCTCCTGCTGGGGCCACGCCGCGGGCCTGGCCTAACTGTCCTAACATATCACGACGCGCTTGGCTGAGCCGCGTCCCCTGCGCCGCCCGCGATCACCTTTGGGACTCCTGGGAGCGATGGTGCCGGGGTTAACCTCTTGGATGCGGATTTCCTATAAGACGACATTCCCAAGCTACAGGAATGGATCAACAAGAGGCTGCTACAATTCAATGAAGAAAAATGTAAAGTCCTGCACCTTGGGAGGGAATATCCAGCACACCAATACCACATGGGAAACACTACACTACCCACCACAGAGGCAGAGAAAGGCTTGGGAGCGTATGTTGCCAGGCTACCAATGAAAGCCAAATCTGTGCCAATCGCAGCGGACGGGTTATGAGACGGTATTTTCAGACGCTCCCGCCTCTCATCAGCTATTTCCAAAGACCGAAAAGGATGTTAATAGCGTTGTGATTAACCCGTCTGCTGCGATTGGCACGGATTTGGTTTTCACTGGTAGCATGGTAACATATATTCCCAGGTCTTTCTCTGCCTCTGTGGTGGATAGTGGAGTGTTTCCCATGTGGTATTGGTATGCTGGATATCCCTTCACTGGTAGCCTGGTAACATATATTCCCAGGTCTTTCTCTGCCTCTGTGGTGGATAGTGGAGTGTTTCCCATGTGGTATTGGTAGGCTGGATATCCCTTCACTGGTAGCCTGGTAACATATATTCCCAGGTCTTTCTCTGCCTCTGTGGTGGATAGTAGAGCGTTTCCCATGTGGTATTGGTGTGCTGGATATCCATATCCCTTCACTAGTAGCCTAAATACATATTCCCCAGGTCTTCTTCCTGTGGTGTGGGATAGTGGAGTGTTTCCATGTATTGGTGTGCTGGATAGGGATAGTGAGTGTTTCCCATGTGGTATTGGTGCTGGATATCCCTCCCAAGGTGCAGGACTTTACATTTTCATCAGTGAACAGTATCAGCCACTTTTGCTCCATTCCTGCTTGATGATGTCTTGTTTGAGAGAGAGAGAGAGAGAGAGAGAGAGAGAGAGAGAGAGAGAGAGAGAGAGAGAGAGAGAGAGAGAGAGAGAGAGAGAGAGAGAGAGAGAGAGAGAGAGAGAGAGAGAGAGAGCGAGAGAGAGAGAGAGAGAGAGAGAGAGAGAGAGAGTTCTTCCGGGGTGAGTGGTGGGGTTGAGATAGGCAGCCACGCTTTTTCCCGGCCGCTCATATCTTCGCCTCCACGGCCGCCCAACGCACAGCCGCCAGCAGACCCCGGCTTGGACGTGGCCTCTGATTGCCAGCCACAAAGTTACGAAACAAACTCGCCCGAGGAAAAAGATAAATAAGTGAAAAAAAATAAAAGGAAGGAGAGTGACGAAGAGATTGTGGAGGGAGGTGGTTGTGAGTGTGTGTGGGGGGGTTAGGAGGGATCTGTGTGTGTGTGTGTGTGTGTGTGTGTGTGTGTAGCTATGCCAGTCCATTTCTCCTCTTCATCTTCTTCCTCTTCCTTCTTCCTCTTCCTTCTTCCTCTTCCTCTTCCTTCTGCTCCTCTGCTCTCTATCATTTTTTCTTCTTGCTCTTCTTCCTCCTCCTCTTCCTCCTCCTCTTCCTCCTTCTGTAGTATTATTTTTTTCTTTCATTCTTCCCTGATTCTTCTCTCTCTCTCTCTCTCTCTCTCTCTCTCTCTCTCTCTCTCTCTCTCTTTCCCCCACTCCCTCTCTCCCTTCCTCCCTCCCTCTCTCCCCCCTCCCTTCCCCCCTCCCCAAACAACGGCCTGACAAGGGAAGATTTTCTCCATGAATAATTTAAACTTCTCGCCGAGTTTCACTAAATTTTGTTTCGAGTTTTAGTTGAGGGGAAAATCTGATGTATTATTAGCAAGGTCCCGAGCGAGGCCGAGAAGGCGACGAAAGAAGACGACAAACTGGTATTAGAGGAGATTGACCTCACTTGCGTGCCCAGGGATGTGAGAGGCGGGGTCAGGGGGAGGTAGGAGGAAGGTAGAGAGCCCCGTCGTTGTTGTTTTTTTGTTTTTTTTACAACAAAGGAGACAGCTCAAGGGCACAATAAAAAGTAAACAATAATAAAAAAAAAGCCCGCTACTCGGTCCTCACAAAAAAGAATCCGAAGAGGTGGCCGAAAGAGAGGTCAATTTCGGGGCCAGATTCTCGTACTCAGACCATAGTATTTACCGTTTTCTGACGCCTAACTATTGCCAAGAAACATCAGGATCTAACTCTTTTAACGATAACTATAAATGAGTTTCGTTATTGGAGCCCAGAAAACAATTTTGGGGGTAGGAAGTCGGGAAATATAAACAGCTGAGTACGACAATCTGGCAACGTTGGGTAGAGGGTACAGGGTGCAAGATTGGGCAGAGTTAGGTAAAAGGGGACCGGGTAGGGGCAAGACGGAGAAGGGTATGGCAGAGTGTGGTAGAATACGGTAAGGGGGTAAGGACGCATGGTGAGGTTAGGGCGCAGCAGGGTAGGGCAGAGTGTGGTAGGATACGGTAAGGGGGTAAGGTTGCAGAGTAAGGTTAGGGCGCAGCAGGGTAGGGTAGGGTGTGGTAGGATACGGCAAGGGGGTAAGGTTGCAGAGTAAGGTTAGGGCGCATCAGGGTTGGTCAGGTAGGCTGCAGTGTGATGCTTATAGGGAAGAACGGAGGAAAAATTTAATGTTTCAACGACCCTATGACGAAGACGAAAATATAATCGGAAGACTCCTTTTGATAAGCAAGTGATTGAATAAAGTAAAATAATGATTTATAAATACTGGGAAATACGAAAGAAAAATATAAAATCAATATAGTGCAGCTAAATCAGATATAAGACCCAGACCCAGACCACAAGACCACAATATCAAGACCACATCAGGAAGTACCGATTCAAAGGCAAGACTTCCGCAATCTACCTGGACCTGGATTGGGCTGGAGAGGAGCAGAGGGGGTCATTGGGGAGCAGGGTTGGACAGGGGAAGGGCAGAGGGAGATAGGTAAGGTAGGGTGAGGCAGGATAGGGCAGGGAGGATAGGGCAGGAAGGGGCAGAGTGCTGGGCAGAGGGAGATAGGTAAGGCAGGGTGAGGCAGGGGGGATTGGGTAGAGAGGGGCAGTGCTGGGCAAGGTCAGGGCACGATTCGAAGGTCATAACTGGAAAAAAAATTGTGAAGATATAAAAAAAAGACAAATAATGAGAAAAAATTGAAAATATAAAAATAAATGAAAATACGATGGAAAAGCATAAATAAAATGGGAAAAAATAAAAAGAAGACGGGGAAAGAAAACGAAATGGAGCCGAGATGAAAGACAAGCAACCCGGCAACGAAGGGAAGACACGGAAAACAGCGATAACGAAGCAATTGCCGGGAAACGGAAGGCGGCGAAGGTTTTAATTAATGAATGCACTGCAGCTGTTGTGACCTGCGGCAACAACAACAACAACAACAACAACAACAACAACAAGGAGTGGGGGAGAAAACGAGTGAGTTAGTGAGTGAGTGAGTGAGTGAGTGTCTATTCTATCTATCTATCAATCTATTCTATCTATCTATCTGTTAGTGTCTTAGTGATTGGATGTGCTATGAAGAAACTATTAATACAAAACGTACATCTAAAGTAACAACAACAACAACATTTCCAGGGCAAGTTTCATGACCCTGGTGGTGGTGGTCTGACCCTTCATCTATACCCTGAACCTCAAATACCGTTTATCACAACCCGACTGATCTCCTAAAACCCGAACCTAAAATACCACTCATGAGAACCCAACTGATCTTTCTTTTGGCCTTTAAAAATAGTTGATGTAGGAGCCGCAAGCGTCTGACAGCACGACTTTTCGTCTCATCAGCTCTCCTCGGCCGCTCACTGACTGCCTCTACCCTTTAAATTCCGCCGCTATGTTGCCTCCTCCACCCTCGCTGCGTGTCATTCCCCGCTGTTCTCATGCCAGCTGCTCTTTTGACAAGGTGACTGCTCGCCTCCACCTCTCCCGCACACTCGCTGCACATGACTTTCTACTCCACCTCATCCCTATACTGTCCTATATTTCCTAATGCAAAAAGATAGATAAACAATGATACCGAGAACACTACTACTACTACTACTACTACTACTACTGCTACTACTATTACTACTACTACTACTACTACTACTACTGTTACTTCTACCATAACTACACCCGGGTACTTTTCTTTTTTCATTCGCGACACAACAGAATTAACGACTTTGTGAATTAATATGTTTACGGCAAGCTCTCATCCTGTGAAGATTCTACGTTAAAAAGGACGAGAGAAAGAGGGATGAGAAAATTTGTCTGTTGAAGGAGAAACTGCAAAAAATATATAGGTCAGTGTAGTCGGAGAAAGGAAATAAAAGAAGGAAGAAGAAACAAAATAAGAAGAAAGAAAACAAGAAAGACGGTTGGATAAAAAACACTTCCGCTAATCTGTTGAAGGAGAAAAGAGTGAAAAAAAATAGTCATTGAAATCAGAAAATAAGGTAAAAAGTAGGAAAACAAGAGAGAAAAAAAGAAAAATAGAAAAAAACATTCCTCCTCATCTGTTGAAGGAGAAAAGAAAGCAAACAAAAAAACGATGAAATTAGAGAAAGGTAAAAAAAAGCAGTGAAACAAGAGAAAAGGTTAAAAGGAAGAAAAGAAAAAGACAAAAAAAGACAGTCTGAGATCAAGAACCAAAACAACATCTCTTAATCGCCCCGGAAGCTGAAGTGATCCGATTCCTTTTATCTCTTTACTAATAACTCTTTTTTTTTTTCTTTCTTTTTTTGGCCATTAACCGAAAAGCGACCCGTCCGTTAAGGTGAAACTCCAGGACGCCATCACGGGAGGGTCATATTGAGAATTCTTTTTATGATGATATGACGATGATGATGATGATGATGAGGGTGAAGGTTGTTGTTGTTGTTGTTGTTGTTGTTGTTGTTGTTGTTGTTGTTGTTATTGTTGTAGAGATCTGTGTGGAAAAGAAAAGAGAGAGAGAGAGAGAGAGAGAGAGAGAGAGAGAGAGAGAGAGAGAGAGAGAGAGAGAGAGAGAGAGAGAGAGAGAGAGAGAGAGAGAGAGAGAGAGAGAGAGAGAGAGAGAGAGAGAGAGAGAGAGAGAGAGAGAGAGAGAGAGAGAGAGAGAAAGCAAACAGCAAAATGAGAAGAAAACAAAACAGTAGGGAAAGAAAAACAACATAAACACACACACACACACACACACACACACACACACACACACACACACAAACAGATCAAACCCACCACCATCACCATCACCACCACCACCACCACTATCACCACCACCACCACCACCACCACCACCACAACCTTCCTCAACCTGACAACAGATGGCAGAAGAGGCGACGTCTTACCCACGCTTTGCCCCACCTCCACCCTACCCTACCCTTCGCTCCGCCCCGCCCCACCCCGCGCACAGGATGGGGCGCTTCAGGGGGCAGCAGGTTGGCTAATTGTTGGGAGGCTGCCCCGCTCCCAGGACAATGAGCGGGCGGTGAATGGTGCGCCCTTTAGCCAGGCACTACCACCATCACCAGCAGGAGTAGAAACAGCGGCAGGGACCAGGCACTCGCGTTCTCCTCCTTCGCGTAGACTAAACAAAACCTGTATTCTTGTTTATCCTTTTCTTAACCCGTCCGCTGCGAATGGCACGGATTTGGCTTTCACTGGTAGCGTGGTAACATATTCTCCCAGGTCTATGTTTCTGTCTCTGTAGTGGATAGTGGAGTGTTTCCCATGTGGTATTGGTGTGCTGGATATCCCCTCCCAAGGTGCAGGACTTTACATTTTTCTTCATTGAATTGTAGCAGCCACTTTTTGTTCCATTCCTGTAGCTTGGTGATGTCTCCTGGTAGGAAATCCGTAGTCAAGGGGTTAACATAATCTTCATCTTGTATTCATTCTACGTCAAAACAACAACTTATACTCATTTTTCTCCCGTATCATTCCATTATTTATTTCCCCATATTCCTCACTCCACTGAACCAAACACAATCTACATTCTACTTTCTTCTTTTCTTTTTTTCTTTCTTTTCTTGTTCTTCTTTCTCTTTATTTTAACTTCGTTGTACATGTTCTTCCCGTGTTCTCATCTCGTATCATTCCATTATTTATTTCCCCATATTCCTCCTCCGCCTGAGCTAAATACAATCTATATTCTTCAATTCCCCATTTTTCCCCTGATTTTCTTCTTTTTCCTCTTTTTTCTTCTACTTTTCCTCCTCCGTTTCCCCTTCTTCTTCTTAGTCTTGGTATCTAAGTAAACCCTTTTCCACTTCGACTCTTTAATAGTACACTTAACATTTCCTGCTTAGTGTCTTCGATTTCCTTGCCTGTTTCCTTCCCCCTCCTCCTCCGCCATAACTCCTTAGCTTTTCTTCTTCCTCTCCTCGGAATCTTATTAAGTCGCCGTGTCTCCTCCCTTCCCCTTGCTCTTAAATCCTTCCTCCCCTTGAAATCTTAGGATAGTTCTTCTCTCTTTTCCCTTCACTCCCGTACTCTTAAATTCTTCTACCCTCTTGAAATCTTAGAGTTGTCTTGTTTCTTTCCTCAGTCAGTATTTCTCTTATTAGACTCTCTCTCTACGTTGTGAAATCAAGGTCTCGTGTCTCGTTATCTTCCCTGGTTAACATTTAGTCCTCTGTCTTCACTCTTTAGGTAAGGCACTAAGGGATTTGACAAGGCTTTCGTAGGGGGTTGGGGCATTTCCAGGGATAGTTTTATGATCCTGGTAGTTGCTTTGGGGCATTTTTGTTTTGGGACATTTTGGGGGGGACATTTTGTTTTGGTAGTTTTATGATCCTGGTAGTTGCTTTGGGACATTTCCAGGGGTAGTTTTATGATCCTGGTAGTTGCTTGACCATTCCACTGTGCCATGATGATAAAAAATATTCTTGTGTCCTTCTTGTGTCCTCCTTCCTCCATTTCCCTTCATTCCTCTCCTCTCCTCTCCTTTTAGCCTACTCCAAACCTTATTCAGGAAAATCACTAGGCTCATAAAAGTACCCATGGAAATACTAACACCACAACCTCTATCGAAGCCTTACCATATGTGCGCGTGGGAGCCCCGAAGTGTTTAACCCGTCCGCTGCGATTGGCACGGATTCGGCTTTCACTGGTAGCCTGGTCACATATAGTCCCAGGTCCTTCTCTGCCTCTGTGGTGGATAGTGGAGTGTTTCCCATGTGGTATTGGAATGCTGGATATCCTCTTCCATGGTGCAGGACTTTACATTTTTCCTCATTGAATTGTAGCAGCCACTTTTTGTTCCATTCCTATAGCTTGGTGATGTCTTCTTGTAGGAAATCCGCGGTCAAGGGGTTAAAAATATGGGTCCCTCATCTCTAACTTCTTCCTCGGCACCGCGTTAGCCAGACCCCTTTTTCACCCACCACAGCGCCTCCCCCCTCGCCCCCTTCTTTCAACCCTTTCACCCTGCACGTCATTTCCCTCTTCCCTTTCATCTACCCACTCCGGTCCTTCCTTCCTTCTTCCTCGCTTCCCGCCCCCGCCCCTCGCCGCCAGCCCTTCTCCTTTCCTCTTCCCTTCCTTACCCTTTACAAAACACCTCCATCTCCGTTCTCGTCTTCCCCACCCTCTGCCTTCACCTCCTCTTCATCTTACTCATTTTATTCTTGCACTCTCTCCTCCTCCTCCTCCTCCTCTTACTCTTCCTCCTTCCCTTCTTATTCCTGTGGCTCCCTTCTCTTACTCATCCTCTGCCTTCACCTCCTCTTCATCTTACTCATTTCATTCTTACAATTTTTCCTCCTCCTCCTCCTCCTCCTCCTCTTACTCCTCCTCTTCCCCCCCAATTCCTGTAGCGTCCCTCCCAGATGTCCCTCGCTCTTGTCTTTGTTTTCCACGGGGTAACATTTCCAGGAACGGCCGCGGTGCATAATGCCTCCAGGGTCACCTCGGCTCCGGGAAGGCGTGATCATTATTGCAGGATGGTCCACCCCCCCCTCCCTCGCGCGACACGCCTGCTTGTTCACCCCGAGAGATTGTGTTTGTGTCGTGCACCTGCTTGCTAGACCCTTTTTTTTTTTTGTTTGTTTGTTTGTTGTTGTTGTTGGTGGTGGTGGTAGTGGTGGTGATACCGTTTAATTTACGAGATGAGCTTCATTTTTTTTGTGTGTGTGTGTCCACGAGAGAAAGGAGAAAGTATAAACTGATATTGAAATTGTTGTTGTTGTTGGTAGTAGTAGTAGTAGTAGTAGTAGTAGTAGTAGTTGTAGTAGTAGTAGTAGTAGTAGTAGTAGTAGCATTATTATCATTATTATTATTATTATTATTATTATTATTATTATTATTATTATTATTATTATTATTCACAACACTCAACACGCGGACGGAACGAAAAAGAAATATATATTGTCCATGCGAGAAGAAAAATTTTATGTACTAATGGAATGATTGCCGGGAGAGAGAGAGAGAGAGAGAGAGAGAGAGAGAGAGAGAGACAGACAGACAGACAGACAGAGAGACAGACAGACAGACAGACAGACAGACAGACAGAGAGAGGCCGCATGTGTAGCTGTAATTCAAACTTTAATAAAACAAATTGAAATGAAATAAATAAAACGCCAGTCTGCGTCGCTCGCCCCGCCATATATACTCCGTCATGAAAATCAAATACAGATGCAAATATATTAGTCGCCATCAAGGGAGCGTGTTTAGCGTAACGTTGAATATTATGAAGGTGTAAATAAATGATGGGAAACAAATATACGAATGTCAGCTATGTGATGTTAGTGAATAAACAAACAAAAAAAATTACTTAGTACAAATAGATGGAAGTGAAATTTTGCAAAAGTTACGAACGCGCTGCTCTGTCTGTCTGTCTGTCTGTTTGTTTGTTTGTTTGTTTGTGTGTGTCTGTCTGTCTGTCTGTCTGTCTGTCTATCACTCTATCTATCTATCTATCTATCTGTCTGTCTGTCTGTCTGTCTGTCTGTCTGTCTGTCTATCTATCTTTGTCTATCTATTTCTAACATTCCATCTTTCTAAAAACCATCTATCTATATATCTATCTATCTAATAACTATCTATCTGTCTATCTATCTATCTATCTACTATCTATCTGCTCTTTCACAACGTCCTGTAATAAGCGAATGGCCGGCGCTGGGTGTGAAATATATCGCGGCACATTTTTATATTTCAGTAGAGGATTTTTTTTTTGTAGTTGATGAAAAAAAAAATCCCCGCTTGGAATTATTTATACACATATTTCTCGCCAGACCTTCTGTTTCATACGGCTGGGAGGGAAAAAAATGCGTGCCGAGCGTAATTTTCTAAGGGTTTATGAGAGTCGTAATGTTGTTGCTGATGTACGCGATTAAGAATTATTAAAAAAAAAAAAGGAGATTTAGGTGATGCTTCAACGTTTTTATATTAAGTCTGTAATAGCCTTGAACCCGTGCTAAGTGATGTCGAAAGGCGATATTTTTAATCTAACGGAAAAATATAGATTGAGCTTAAAAAGATAAATAGGTTAATAGGTAAATAAATATATAGAAAGATAGATAGATATATAGATAGATAGATAAATACATAGATAGACAGATAGATAGATAGATACAAAGATAGAAAGACACACAGACAGATAGATAGATAGATAGATAGATAGATAGATAGATAGATAGGTAGATAGATAGAAAGATACCTGCATTACTCTTCCGACCTCACCTGTAGACAAAAATAAAAAGGACTAAACACCTGGGAAGAGGAGGAGGAGGAGGAGGAGGAAGAGAAGGAGGAGGAAGAAGAGGAGGAGGAGGAGGAGGTTGGCTGATTAAAACTTTGCCACCAGTAACTACGAGACACTTGACCTTGCCTATCACATGACGCCCGCCGCTGTGTGTGTGTGTGCGTGTGTGTGTGTGTGTGTGTGTGTGTGTGTGTTTCCATATGGATGTGTGCTTTTCCTTATGCCTTTCTCCTCCTCCTCCTCCTCCTCCTCCTTTTCCTCTTCCTCTTCCTCCTCCTCCTCCTCCTCCTCCTCCTCCTCTTGTTCTTCCTGCATCAACCCTTTTTCTTTATTTATTTTTATTTATTTTTGGTTCCAATTTTGTTTAACTTCTTTCTCTTTTATTTCCTTCTACTACAACTACTACTACTACTACTACTACTACTACTACTACTACTACTACTACTACCACCACTACTACTACTACTACTACTACTACTACTATTGTTATATCTCTCATTAATTACCTCAGTGTCCTAACTTTCTAACATCACAGTAATGATAGGAGGAAGAGGAGGAGGAGGAGGAGGAGGAGGAGGAGGAGGAGGAAAAAGAGGAGAAAAAGGAGGAAAAGGAAGAATGAGAAGAAAACAAACAAACAGGAAAAGAAAAGACCAATAAAAAGGGAAACGAAAACAAAACTAAAGAGAAGGAAGAGGAAAAGGAGGAGGAGGAGGAGGAGAAGAAAAAAGAAAAGAAAAAATAAATAAACGCAAAAAAAATAAACATAATGAAAAGATAAAGAAATAAAAACAGAGGGGGATAAAAAAAAAACCACAGCGCTGCCCCACCCACAAGCACGCCCATCACCCACCACACACCCACACCCACACCCACCCATTTTACTCAAGAGCACAAGTAGCCGTGAGAAAGGGGGCGGGGCGGCCTTTGAAGTGGCTGACTGCTGGCAGGTCAGGCCTTACGGACGTCACTCAGAATTAATGCTCGGGCCGGCACAGGAGGAGGAGGAGGAGGAGGAGGAGGAGGAGGAGGAGGAGGAGGAGTGATGGTGATGGTGGTGGATGGGAATGGGAAGGGAAAGGAGTAAAGAACGATGGATATTTAGTGGAATGGAGAGAGAAAGAAAGAGAGAGAGAGAGAGAGAGAGAGAGAGAGAGAGAGAGAGAGAGAGAGAGAGAGAGAGAGAGAGAGAGAGAGAGAGAGAGAGAGAGAGAGAGAGAGAGAGAGAGAGAGAGAGAGAGAGAGAGAGAGGAGATAAGGAGGGAAAGGGGGAGGGAGAGAGAGGAGATAAAGAAGGAGGAGGAGGAGGAGGAGGGGTGATGGTGATGGTGGTGGATGGGAAGGGAAAGGAAGGGAGCAAAGAATAGTGGATTTTAGTGGAATGGAGATAGAGAGAGGAGATAAGGAGGGAAGGGGGAGAGAGAAATTGGAGGAAGAGAAGAGAGAAAGGAAGAGGGAGTGGGTGATGAGGAGGAGAGAAATGGGAAGGAGGAAGGGAGGAGAGAAATATCAGGAAAGGAAAAGGAAAATGATTGTGGATTTTTCTTTTTCTGGTGCGAATGGATATGACAGACGGAGAGTGTCATATAGGGCAGTATCACCTACGTTTTCATATTTTCTTCTCCGTTTTCTTTAAGGGGGAACTGTAGCTGTAGTGCATTGTTAGGACCGGTATTATTAAACGCTCCCTTCTCTTGCATCCATCATTTCTAAAGGCAAAATAAGAGGTGAAACGCGTCTCCATGGGTGTTTCTTTACGTTCACGGTACAGAGGAAGGGTCACACTACCACCAGGGTCATAAAACTACCCTTGGAAATCCCCGCAAATCCCACGAAAGCCTTGTTAAATGTATGTACTGGGGCGCTGGAATGTTTAAGAATATGGGGTTAGTCTCCTCTACCAAAAGCAAAAAAACACATACACACACACATAAAGACATACACACAAACAGGAAGATGACGACGTCTATTTAGATTTACTTCTCAATTAGTCTTCTTTCCCACACACACACACACAAAAAAAAAAAACGTACATAGACATACATACACACCTAAAAACACAAATATAATACTCAAATACAGAGGAAGGCGTTCGTTTATTTAAGTTCTCTGTTAGTTATCGGTCAGTTCTTGGTCAGTTCTTGCTCAAATAAATACACACACACACACACACACACATACACACACATACATACCTAAAAACACATATAATACACAAATAAAAGATGAAAGCGTCTGTTTATATTAAGTTCTTTGTTAGTTATCGGTCAGTTCTTGCTCAAACACACACACACACACACACACACACACACACACACACACACACACACACATTCACACACATACATACAAAGGCGTGTGTTGTTTGTTGCCTTGCTCTGACTACGCAAAAGTAAAGATGAAAGCCTCTAGGTTGCGTTACTTTGGATTAGCTTGGCACGCCTTCCTTTCCTGGACGTCTCTTTGATCTTTAGGTTAACCCCGCGGCGCCTGTGAACTCCCGTGGCGCGGAACAAAGAGCTGCCCGGCTACACCTTGATTGTTGAGGCATTAGTGAGGCATTAATGGCCGGGAAAGGTGTGTGTGTGATTAGACCGCTTCAGGGAGGTGTGTGTGTGGGGGGATGTGTTTATTTTCTTTCTTTTTGTTTTTTTCTCTCTTTCTTTCTGTCTTTCGTTTTTTTCTTTCTTTCTTTGTGGTTTCTTTGTGTGGTTGAATTATTTTGTGTGTGTGTGTGTGAGAGAGAGAGAGAGAGAGAGAGAGAGAGAGAGAGAGAGAGAGAGAGAGAGAGAGAGAGAGAGAGAGAGAGAGAGAGAGAGAGAGAGAGAGAGAGACAGAGAGAGAGAGAGAGAGAGAGAGAGAGAGAGAGAGAGAGAGAGAGAGAGAGAGAGAGAGAGAGAGAGAGAGAGAGAGAGAGAGAGAGAGAGAGAGAGAGAGAGAGAGAGAGAGAGAGAGAGAGAGAGAGAGAGAGAGAGAGAGAGAGAGAGAGAAAGAAAGAAAGAAAGAAAGAAAGAAAGAAAGAAAGAACGAAAAAAAAAGAAAGAAAGAAAGAGACAGACAGACAGACAGACACACACACAGAGAGAGAGAGAGAGAGAGAGAGAGAGAGAGAGAGAGAGAGAGAGAGAGAGAGAGAGAGAGAGAGAGAGAGAGAGAGAGAGAGAGAGAGAGAGAGAGAGAGGCACGGATGAGGCGATATAGAGAGAGGAAATGAGTGAATGCGGTTTTGCGACAGACGTCAATCAGCTTATGGACAGTCAGTGAGTGGAGGAGGAGTGGTGGAGTTGGGGAGTGGAGGAGTGGAGTAGTGGGAGAGTGGGAAATGGGGAAAGTGGGGAAGTGGGTGGGGGATCAGTCAGCATGCGGTATGTCGTTAATTAAATACTATGTGTCCCCCTGAAAATGTGGGTGATGTGATTCTGTTGATGAGCTGATGATGTCTTCTGTTATGGAAAAGGAAGAAAAAGAAAAACAAGAACAATTGGGAGGCAGTGATGGAATGGTTATCGTGTGGGCGCGGCATCCAGATAAAGTGAGGTTCCCGTCCCGCCTGCCGCCACAAGGAGGGATTTTTCAGCGGTCGTCGAGTGGCCGAAGACTACCCTCAAGCTGTCGAGAAGACCACCTATCAACCGGACTCTAGATTCTCTCTCTATAATGAGGATCAAAGATGAGCTCCGGAGGGCAGCATGAACCAAGCAAAATGGCGCCACTATAAACACTTGCCTGCGCCATAAAAGACTGGGGCCGACCACCAGACCCCACTAAGAAAGCCTACCTGCGCCATAGGCTAGAAACAGAAAAAAAGGGAGAACAAAAACAAGAAACACTCATGAACAGCAATCTTACAAGAGAGAGAGAGAGAGAGAGAGAGAGAGAGAGAGAGAGAGAGAGAGAGAGAGAGAGAGAGAGAGAGAGAGAGAGAGAGAGAGAGAGAGAGAGAGAGAGAGAGAGAGAGAGAGAGAGAGAGAGAGAGAGAGAGAGAGAGAGAGAGAGAGAGAGAGAGAGAGAGAGAGAGAGAGAGAGAGAGAGAGAGAGAGAGAGAGAGAGAGAGATCTTGAGTGTGTGGTATTTTTCATCCACGTTTAGATAATATTCAATCTGATTTTCTCTTCCATAAAACACACACAAAACTCTAAATGGACGAAACAAAACAAAACACACAACAACAACAGCCGCCCATACTAACCAAACTGCAAAGTCCCCCCATCCATCACGCCTGACAGAGCAGCCATTGTCAGGGAGGAGAGCCTTGCGACTCTATTACAGGGGGGTGCAAGGCGACCTATCCATAAGGGAGCTAACTCATCCCTGTCAGAGCCTATCACAGGAGCCCAGAGTGACCTATGCACGAAAGGAATGACTCGAGGAAGACTGGATGGAAGGAAGGAATGAAGGAATGAGGAAAGCATTGCGAAGAGGAGGAGAAAGGAGAAGAGGAGGAGAGAGAAAGAAGAGAAAGACTGCATGGAAGGAAGGAAGGAAGGAAGGAAAGAGGAGAGAATTCCAAAGAGGATGAGAAAGAAGGAGAAGAAAAGGAGAGAGAAAGAATAGTGTGATAACTCTCTCTCTCTCTCTCTCTCTCTCTCTCTCTCTCTCTCTCTTGTAATGATAATCTGGGACTGTCAACACACACACACACACACACACACACACACACACACACACACACACACACACACACACACACACACACATCAAAAGCATGCAAATACCTTACTCATGGGGGGTGTGAGGGGGGGGGGGGTCAAAGTAAGGGGGGGGGGAAGGGGGTTGAATAATGCCCAATTTTTCCTCTCATCCCTTTTCTCTTTCTTTCTCATTTATTTTTCCTTTTTTTGGCTGTTTTTTTCACTTTTTATTTAGCGTGTAATAAAAGAGCGGCGCTGCTTTGGAGGTGAAAGGTTATTATAATTGTGATTGCAGGTGGAGGGAAAAAAAGGAGAGAAAGAATGTGCAGAATACTCTTTGTTTTCCGGGTTCTTTCTTTGTTTGATGTGTGGAGTGAGGAGGGCGGGGTTATTACGGAGGGGCAGGGGGAGGAGGAGGAGGATGGAAAGGAGAGGAGGGAAGGAGAGGAGAGAGAGAGAGAGAGAGAGAGAGAGAGAGAGAGAGAGAGAGAGAGAGAGAGAGAGAGAGAGAGAGAGAGAGAGAGAGAGAGAGAGAGAGAGAAAAAAGAAAGAAAGAAAGAAAGAAAGAAAGACAAACAGAGAGAGAGAGAGAGAGAGAGAGAGAGAGAGAGAGAGAGAGAGAGAGAGAGAGAGAGAGAGAGAGAGAGAGAGAGAGAGAGAGAGAGAGAGAGAGAAAGAAAGAAAGAAAGAGAGAGAGCAGAGGTTTTAATAATACCCATTGATATAATCCTAAAATAAGACCAAAAAGAACATAGATAGCAAAGATTAAAGCCGAGTTATATTATCAAATACAAAATGTGAAGCAAGAGAATTAGAAGGGAAAGTCGGAAAAGGGAAAACAGAGGGAAAAGGGAAAAGAAGAGAAGGGAAATAGAAGCAATGAGAGAGAGAGAGAGAGAGACAAGGAAAATTAGTGATAGAAGGAGAGGAGGGTGAAAGGATAGAACCGGAGGAAAAGGAAGGACAGAGGAGATAAAGAAGGAAAATGGGAAAGGAAGGGCAGAAAAGAATAGTGAGGAGGAGAAAAGGATAGGCAAGGAGAGAGAGGAAAAATGAAAGGAGGGAGGGAGGCAAAGAAGACCAGGAAAAGATAGGAAGAGGAGGAAAGAATGGAGGGAACGAGGAAAGAATAGGAAGGGAAAATGAGAGAGGTAGGAGGGAGGGAGGGAAGGAGATAAGGGAAGAAGGGAAGGAGAGAGGGAGAGAGAGAGAGGAAAAGAAAGAAGAGAGGAAGGAGGAGGAAAAATAGGAATAAGAAGAAGAAAGAAAGAAAGAAAGAAAGAAAGGAAGGAAGGAAGGAAGGAAAGAAGGAAGGAAGGAAGGAAGGAAGGAAGGAAGGAAGGAAGGAAGGGAGCGTGATAATCAGAGTATAATTATAAAATAGAAGAAAATCCTTTATTAATAGTGTGAGGATGAAATACGATAATGACGTAATGAGAGAGAGAGAGAGAGAGAGAGAGAGAGAGAGAGAGAGAGAGAGAGAGAGAGAGAGAGAGAGAGAGAGAGAGAGAGAGAGAGAGAGAGAGAGAGAGAGAGAGAGAGAGAGAGAGAGAGAGAGAGAGAGAGAGAGAGAGAGAGAGAGAAAGAAAGGAACCAAAAAATAAAACAAGGGGAGACGATAAGGAAGAAAGAATGAAAAAGAAATGAGAGAAAAATACAAAAAAAGAGAACACAGAAAGAAGGAAAGAAAGAAAGAAGAAAAAAATAAAGCAAATATGAAAAAATAAACAAGACAGAGAAGAACAAACGAACATAAACAGAAAGACGAACAGACAAACAAAGAAACAAACAAAAACAAAACAAAAACAGAAAAACACACAAACACACACACACAGAGACAGACAAATAGAAGGACACAATAGGACAGACAGATATACAAACACATCTTTCATCAACCCTATATACAGACAGACAAAGACCAAACCAGACAGAGAGAAAGACAGAGGGACAGACAGACACCCACCCAAGCACCCAACCAACCTCAACCACCCACCCAACACCCAAACACCCCAAAACAAAAGACCCAGCGCGTCTTATCCCGGTCAGTCACGTCACGGCGGCGCGCAGAGAGGAGTCACGCGCGATAAATCCAAGAATGAGCCGTTGAAAAAGAGAAAAGCGTCCACCGCCCAGATGAAACAGCAAAGTCCCGCTAAACTAGAGCCCGCGTCAGGCCCCCGCCGCCTCAGCAACGACCCCGGGCAGCCCCAGCACGCGAGGGAGACCAGGTGGAGCGCGGACAGGATAGGAAAGGGAAAGAGGTGAGGGAAAGGACAGGGAGGAGGAGATAGAAGAGTATGGAGGAACGGAAGAGGATAGAAATGGGAAAAGAAGGGAGGGAGAGAGGGAGAGAGGGAAGGGAGGAGGGGAACGGAAGGAGAGAAATATAGAAACGGGAGAAAAGAGACAAAGGGAGGAAGGAAGAAAGGGAGAGTTAGTGGAAAGATTAAAGGATAGGAAAGAAAAATGAAGATATAGGAAGGGAAAGAAGGAGAGAGGGAAGGAAGGGAGAGAAAGAAAAGGGAGGAGGAGATGGAAGAATAGGGAGGAGGAGGAAAGGATAGGAAAGGAAACAAGAGGAAGATAAGGAGGGAGAGAGAGAAGGGAGAAGAAAAGAAATCCTCCTCCTCCTCCTCCTCCTCCTCCTTCTTCTCCTCCTCCTCCTCGTCCTTCACTTAACTTCCGCCTTCCTATTTTCATTCCTATTCATCTCCTCGGTATTCTTATATTCTTATTATCCTTCTCCTCCATTTGCTTTTTATCGGAATATTTCACAAGGGAAGGAAGAAGGAAGGAAGGAAGGAAGAGATCGAAGGAAAAATAAAAAGGAAAATGAGGAATAAAAACGAGATGATAAAAAAGAAGAAGAAGAAGAAGAAGAAGAAGAAGAAGAAGAAGAAGAAGAAGAAGAAGAAGAAGACAGAGAGAGAGAGAGAGAGAGAGAGAGAGAGAGAGAGAGAGAGAGAGAGAGAGAGAGAGAGAGAGAGAGAGAGAGAGAGAGAGAGAGAGAGAGAGAGAGAGAGAGAGAGAGAGAGAGAGAGAGAGAGAGAGAGAGAGAGAGAGAAAAAAAAAAACTTAGAAATGAATATGAAAAAAATGACAGCGAAGGGAAAAAAAGATAAATTAGGACACGGAAAAGAAAAAAAAAGAAAAGGAAGAAGTGAAATTGGAGAAAGAGAGGAAGAAGAAGAAAGAAAAAAAAGATGTTGTGGTTACCGGAGAATGAAGAGAAAATTTGCAGGAAGGAAAGAAATGGGGAAAGAAAGAAAGAAGATGAAAGAAAAAGAAAGAGAAATTTTATATGGGAATACGTGGTGAAGGTCTCCGGCTAGGTAAGGTTACAACAACAACAACAACAACAACAACAACGTTAATAATGATAAAAAATAATAAAAATAATAACAATGATAAAAAGTAGTTACATAACTCTCTCTCTCTCTCTCTCTCTCTCCTTTCTTTTCCTTCTTCTTCATCTTCTTCTTTTTCTTTCCTTTTTTTCCTCCCCGCCCCCTCCTCCTCCTCCTCCTCCTCCTCCTCCTCCTCCTCCTCCTCCTCCTCCTCCTCCTCCTCATCTTCCTCCTCCTCCTCCTCCTCCTCCTCCTCCTCCACGACACGATAATACACACGCAAACATATTCTCAAGGTTTCCAGACGAGGGAAAAAAAGAGAAAAAAACAATTATGATGAAAAGGTCTGAGAAAATGTGTTAAAGATAGCGATAAGTGGAACGAGGAAGGAGGAAGAAGAAGAGGAAGAGGAGGAGGAGGTGGCTTATATACATTGAGATGAAGGACGTGTGGAGGAGGAGGAGGAGGAGGAAGAAGAAGATTGTGAAAGAGAATGACAGCGAGAAAAAAGACAGGAAGTAATGGTGTAGGAAGGAAAAGAAGAAGAAGAAGAAGAAGAAGAAGAAGAACAAGAAGAACAAGAACAAGAACAAGAAGAACAAAAGAAAAGAAGAAAAAAACAGAAAAGAAAAATGCATTAAAAACAAAACCACAAAAAAGAAGACAAAAAAAGGAGAAAGCGAAGTTAAAAAAGACGGAAAAGGAGGAGGAGGAAGAGGAAGAGGAGGAGGAAGAGGAGGAGGTAATGAAGAGAAATAAGAGGAAATTGGAGGAAGAAAGAGAGAGAAAGAGACAAGGACGGAGAGAAAAAAAAAGTGACGAAAAGGAATAAGATGAAAATGAGAGAGAGAGAGAGAGAGAGAGAGAGAGAGAGAGAGAGAGAGAGAGAGAGAGAGAGAGAGAAAATGATTAATATGGTAAGGAAAGGTAAGGGAATATATGAGTAATGATGGTGGTGGTGATGGTGGTGGTGGTGGTGGTGATGGTGGTGATGGTGGTGGTGATGATGGTGATGGTGGTGGTGGTGGTGGTGGTGGCGTGGATAGCATTGTAAGATTAACCATCATCTTTTATGAATACTTGATAATCTCCTCTTCTTCTTCTTCTTCTTCTTCTTCTTCTTCTTCTTCTTCTTCTTCTTCTTCTTCTTCTTCTTCTTTATCTGTCTCTTCTTCCTCCTTATTTTCTTTCTTATTCTTATTATTATTATTATTATTATTATTATTATTATTATTATTATTATTATCATTTTTTGTCATTAATATTCTTCTCTCCTCCTCCTCCTCCTCCTCCTCCTCCTCCTTCTTCTTCTTCTTCACGATAATCTCTTCTTCTTATAAATTTTCTCCTCCTACTCGTCTTCTTCCTCCTCTTCCTCTTCCTTATTCCTCTCGCTGACCTCTTTTCAATAATGTTTTCTTCCTCCTTTTTCTCCTCCATTTCCCTCCTCTTCCTCTTCCTCCTCTTTGTTATCATTATTCCTCTTCTATTTTCCTTTTTTTCTTCTCCCTCTCTTCCCCTTCCTTCTCTCCCTTCTTCTTGTTCCTCCTATTCTTCTTTTTGTTTCCCTCCTTCTCCTTCTTTTCTCTTCTCCATCTCCTCTTCTTTTTCCAGCATTCACTTCTCTTCTTCTTGTGATTTCATTTTTTGTGTTGTAATCATTTCTCTTCTTCCTCCTCCTCCTCCTCCTCTTCCTTATCCTCATCCTTATTCCTCATTCTCCTCATCCTCCATTTTTCAACCTCCTCCTCTTCCTCTTTCATCTAATCTCTATCCCTGCCTTGCACTACCATCGCCTCCTCTCTCTCTCCCTCTCTCTCCAAACAATGATTACAGAGTCTCCCTTCCCGCTTACACGCTCTCTATTACCTTCCTCTTCGTCTCATCTCGTCTCCCTTTACTTCCTGCATCTCTGGTTGAATTAATTTTACCGCGTGTGTCGTACAAACCGCACCGCCGCCCCTTGAGACACAGGTATGCAGGGGGTAACGTGTAGGCGGGCACAGGTGTTGTGTTCCGAGCAGGTAAGGAAGAGAGGATTGAGGGAAAGGAAGGAATCGAAGGGGAAATTAGACATAGGAAA